>NC_062530.1:21829839-21964839 GCF_022655615.1 Tachysurus fulvidraco | reverse complement strand
CTATTAAGTCTCACATCTATTAGAAATATTTGGGTATGTTTGTCATTTTACATTTATTTCTTTACCTTTCTGTCTGTATGTTTTTTAGCCGTTCATTTATGACAATGGTCTCAAATGTCAAGACACAAAAAAACAACTCTTCCACGTAAAACAATATATGTGTCTGAACCAAAGTTATGAACTTTGAAAGTTACATGTGTGGAATATGTGCTGTGTCACGTTTCTCTGCTTGTTGCTATGATCTTTAATTAAACCACCAAACTGTAGAAGTTGTATTGTGTGCATTACTTTCGACAGTACTGTAAAGAGTAGATGAGGAGTACAAGGACAGCAGTGGCTACATGTACAGTACAGCAAAGGGATTAGGGGAACGTTTTAGAGCTAGAAAATAAAGACCGCTATACAGACCGCTATAAAGATCATATGGTGTGGAAAGACCAAAGTCAAAGCAGAGATGATAAAAATTGTGCGATGTGATGTGACATGATGAGTCCATCGATACCCTTTACATGCGGTAGCCTAGTGTTTAAGGTGTTGGACTACTGTTCGAAGCGTCATGAGTTCGAATCCCAGGTCCACTGCTGGGCCCCTGAGCAAGGCCCTTAACCCTCAATTGCTCAGTTGTATAAACTGAAATAAAAAAATAAAAAAAAAGTAATTCACTCTGGATAAGGGTGTCTACTAAATGCTGTAAATGTGTAAATTAATTCATACAGCCGCTGTTACCCGTGACGTACAGCATTCTCCATTACAAAGGTCTTTTAGCCTTTATTATTTAGGCCTCACGAATGGTGTGTAGATTCTCTGCTCGTACGAGTTTAGACCAGAATCTACCCCTGTTATTCACTGTAAAAAAAATCCCATCATAACGTAAACTATCTGGAATCTATTTCTTATTATAAGATTACAATAAACAAAATGACTAAAGATATGATTTAATTGCACATTATTTAGCTTATTTTTCAATCGATATTATCTGGCAATAGAATCAACTATAAAATAGTAAAATATCCCTATACCAAAGAATTAATCATCTTTTTTTGTGTGTGTTAATTTTCTTGAGCATAAAATAGCTAATAACATAAAGTTCACAACTTACATCAACTCAAAATATTTGTTAAGACTATGCAATTTCATCATTACCTCATCACTATAACAAATAACTCAAACTTTCACGAGACCCCTGGACAGTTGTTGATATTTTCTTGGTGATAATACAATATCCCAGTTGTGCAGGTGTCTGAAACACAGCTGTGACTGTTACATCCTCTCCCTGCTGGTGTCACACTCGTTTCAGTGAAGTGCTTTATCCCACTCAGGCTTTCTTCTTTCTACAAAGATACTCGGAGAATCGTCTAATCTCCGCTTCAAGAATTTTAATGGCATACACTCAAAGGCCTGGGCACAAAAGCCTGTTTTTTTTAAGTCAATAAATAGAAACTTACTTTTGATGTTCATTACCAGAGCGCTGCTCATAAACATGGGGAAAAGCCAGATAACAAGGCTTACGATGTGATGTATGAAAAACACTCGGGGCCCATCAAAGCGGCATAAATCTGTTGCAAAGATTTAAAGACTAGAAAAAACAAATACATACAAAACCACACTCCCAGACCTGCTCGTGTGATCGTAATCACAGTCATTACCATTACACTTTACTTGAATATAGTCACTGAATAATTCATACACATGTCTAAATGACACACGTGCTACGCATGCACACTTCTGCTTGTCAGACTGTCTCAAATCTGTATGACTGTATACACTGAACAGATGTCATCACTCATGTACTTTTTTATTTAGGTCTACACAACCAGTCTGCTAGATGCGTCTGGAGCAGTTCTGATCCTCACATAACCATTGTGGACACTTTGGGTTTGGGACAAGGGGTCACAGCATGGGCACTCTGTCTGGTCTGCAGTAAGCTGTGATGCACTGAGTGTTCTGACACTTTTGCATCATACCCAGCATTTTCAGCAATTTGTGCCAGAGTAGCTCTTCTGTAGAAGATCGTAGCATTCGCTCTCCATGTGCATCGTTGTGCCTTAGGTGGCAATGAACCTATCATTGGTTTTATATAAGTATATATATATATATACATATACAACATGGTATTTTAGTATGAATACTGACAGATGTAATCGAATAAAAGTTCCTGACGAGGGTGTGTTGTGGCATGTGTTATTAAGTTTACAACATTTGTCCATATAATCAGTCACTTTCTGATTATATGAGGGGGAAAAAAAACACAAAGAAATTGTCCTTTTATACAGAAAATAACAGTCCGAAGTGTATTCTTCACAAGACGTCATTCCCTCTATTCTCTCTTCCCAAAAACACAGCTTGTCATTTTACTAAGAAACCCAGAACAGATAAACAAAAATAAAAAATTAAACATTTTTTGTTCATTTTAAGAACCATAACTATACCCAAGACTACTTTCCTAAATGTTAAACATTATGTTCCATGATGTTAAGCATGCTGAGTTGCGGAGTCTGGTAAGTAAGAGAATAAACATCTCTCTCTCTCTCTCTCTCTCTCTCTCTCTCTCTCTCTCTCTCTCTCTCTCTCTCTCTCATTCATTCATTTCACGCATCCACTGATACACTATGCACCAAGATAATGGCTAGTTTGACTTTCACAGCAACACACAAAAACACTTACAAGAATACTCAAGATCTGATATAAAAGACTAGGAAATGCACTCAGCCCATTCATTTCTAAATTAAAATGCTATTAGCTACCCTTTTAGGTACACCAGTGAAGCTCTCTAAAGTGAATTGTTCAGCAGAATTCTTCTGTTTTTAGCAGTAATAAGTGCTGCTCGCTGCGTAGCTGAATTAAATGCATTAACAAAGCCACTACAGATGAGTGAAGAAACTGAGGAACCGCTCCTGCTGCCTTCGTTATACAGTATGAGGGTTTATAACCTGTTGCTCTCTCAGACTCTACTGTGTGTGTGTGTGTGTGTGTGTGTGTGTGTGTGTGTGTGTGTGTGTGTGTGTGTGTGTGTGTGTGTGTGTGTGTGTGTGTATGTGTGTTGATGTGAGTTTTATTAATGCAGACCTATCACTTCTTACTCTAATTGGAGCTCCGCTGTAATGTGATTAAGGCTCTGACTTGTGAACAAAGCCTAACCTTGTGTTAATAAGTATTCCTCAGGGTTCTGACATAACCGTTCTCCTTCAGCCAGCTCAGCAGGCAGGACAAGTCATTAAATAGAAGGAAATGGCCTGTAAAAAACATAAATAAATAAAGAACCGTAAGTATACACAACGTGGCCAAATGGGGGCATGGTGGCTTAGTGGTTAGCACGTTCTCCTCACACCTCCAGGGTTGGGGGTTCGATTCCCGCCTCCGCCTTGTGTGTGTGGAGTTTGCATGTTCTCCCCGTGCCTCGGGGGTTTCCTCCGGGTACTCCGGTTTCCTCCCCCGGTCCAAAGACATGCATGGTAGGTTGATTGACGTCTCTTGGAAATTGTCTGTATTGTGTGATCGCGTGAGTGAGAGTGTGTGTGCCCTGCGATGGGTTGACACTCCGTCCAGGGTGTATCCTGCCTAGATGCCCGATGATGCCTGAAATAGGCACAGGCTCCCCGTGACCCGAGATAAGCGGTAGAAAATGAATGAATCAGCCTATTAAAATAAAGCAAATTGGACCTAATGAAGGTCTGTGGAAAGTGCCGTGGATGAGCTGGATATTTAGTGCTGAGGGGGTCTGTGGGATTTATTTCACAGTTAAAGGAGACCCTGGCTGCAAAACTCCTTGAGAATCCCTAAT
Source organism: Tachysurus fulvidraco (assembly GCF_022655615.1). Lineage (NCBI taxonomy): Eukaryota > Metazoa > Chordata > Actinopteri > Siluriformes > Bagridae > Tachysurus > Tachysurus fulvidraco. The sequence goes on along the minus strand of NC_062530.1, from coordinate 21,961,058 downwards.
ATAAAGGAGATGAAGCAGTCATCATGCTGATACAGACCTGCCATGCTCAGAATACTGCAAAGGAGCTAATGAGAACACTTCCTTACTTGTCACATCACTTCCTACAGTACACGTCAACACCTAGATCTACTTTCTAAGCGCTGTTTGCAGATTTGTTAGTGGGAGCAGAACTAGCTGTAGAAAACTGTTAACGTGCACAACAGGGGCAGTTCTAGCCCTTTTTTAGGGGTGGCTCCAGCCCTCCTGTCTGTGATCTCAGCCACACTAAAACTAAAAGTATCATTTTTACTTTCATAAATAAAGTTAAAATGTAGGACGCGTCGTCGATGGGAAAAAATTATCAGTTTGATCCGAGAGCGGATTTTTTTCCTTTGCTTTTATGCGCGTGTGTTGTAGTCTTTCAAAAGTGCGTCTTCGGCTGTCTGCTTTATTTGAACGGAGAAGCACAGGTACGCACAGCGTGCATGCGCAGTCAGAGCTGGAGGCGTTTATCTATAACGTTAATCGGAGGAAAGACGCAAAGACGGCAACCAAAAGCAGTGAAATTTCACTATTCTTATTACCGGAGTTGATAGTACAATCAAAATATTAATGCAAACAATCCATTCAATACTAAATCAACATTTATTGATTTGGACTTTGTCTTGTGAATATGTGTTTAATAATGACTGCATTCATTGGACACACTGTTAGTAGAGAATGCACACATACATGAACTGATCTGATTCAAGACTGACATCATTACATCATGCATAAAATTTCGGTGTCTACTTTTGCCATTTTAAATAATACCATAACTTTTGGCTTACTATATAGTCATATAATATATAATATAAAACTCTTCTTGTTTTAAGTTCTCACTGAGGGCTAAAACCCCCTAAAGATCCTAGAACCGCCCCTGGTGCACAAGCTGAACCTTCTTGGCTCACTAGCTCACTGTGTGTGAACGAGAACAGCTTCAGACGCACACCATACACAAACACATGAGACCGGCACTCATACCTAATATGTCACATAACCAAGACTGCTGACAGTAAAACAAAACCAAAGTAAAACAGTTCTCTGGTTTCTTCCGGTTCTTCGGTATTTGCATTGAAATATAAACTCTGCAATATTAAACTCTGCATTCATTCGATTCTTTAAAGAAAAGTAACAAGCAAATTTTATTTTCTGATCTCCAACTCCAATACGGTACTAAAAAAATATCTGGACGGCTTCGACGTTCTGTCTAAAATTGAGGAAATGGATGATGTTTTTTCACTGACACACTTCCAGTGCATCCAGCAATTCATCGTTAGCGTAAGCAAGCCTGTTCCCTGATTGTTTAAACGTGTGAAACAAATGTCTGTCTCTGTTGCTTCTAACAAGCTGTGTCAGAAAGTGGTGAAAACCTCACAATTAGAAGAGAAGCACGTCTCCGTTATGCAGAAATGCTAATCCTGCTCCCAGGGAGACGGCAGCGCTGTAACAATTAGCGAGTAGAGGGCATTATCCCCGTGTTTGATATTGAGATTTGACATACAGTAGGAGGAGCCTTAATCAAGATCAATCTCTTCAAAGTACTCACGTGTTTACAACGTGTTTACGTGTTTACATTGTGTTGAGCAACCTTTGGAAAAAAAGACAGATTTTGTTGGTGACTGCATTCCAGCTAAACCAGTGTGTGTTAAAATCAGGGACTGATGCTAAACTAATCCACAGATTTAGTAAAAGTTAAGTATTTTGTTGCTAATTATTTAAAGTTGATTTATGGATAAAGGCATCAAGTTCTTAGTTTTACTACCACGTAAACAAACAAATTCCGTAATGAAAATAGCTGGCATTACATTTCATTGTAGGTTTGTTGAACTGTGTGGCACAGGGAATAAAAAACAATCTGAACTGAAAATAGCGACACACGTAACAGAAAAACGTATTCTCATACTACTGTATGTTGGTGAGGAAGTTGAACATGAACACAGCCTTAAATGAAAATCTACTGCCTTTCTCTTTAAGTAAAACTCTCCTACTCGGCCAAATGCACCGTGTGCGTACAAGGTGAATCGTTTTGGGCGTGTGGATTCGACTCTGAAGCTTGTGTTGACACCTTGTTGATTCAACTCATGGCACAAAGCATGTGCTTTATACAGTGATGAGCAGCAAATAACAACAGAGCTTTACAAATTAGTTAATTTATATATATATATATATATATATATATATATATATATATATATATATATATATATATATATATACCCTCTAGGAAAGGCCAAGGATTTACGTGTACCCACTTAAAAAGTGTGAGGATATGTAACAACAATCGTTTTGTGACAGAATTATCATTCATAAATTCACCCCGTCTGTGTTGTGAACACAGACTGTGGTTGCGATTGCGAATCACTAACGTTTTTGGACCATTGGGGCTTCCGTGGCCTGATCTGACGTCACCTACTAAGGAGGAAAATCAGTTGCTTGGCAGTGTTTATGGCGCAAATTTGAAATTAACTAAGTAATGTAAAAGAAGATATGAAATGAAAGCAGACTCAAGCTACACTCTTTGAGTGGTTTCGGAAGCCTGCGCCTAAAGCTACAGCAGCTTCGGGTGACATTTCACCCACAGCCCGAGTACAAATGTATTTGGAAAGCTTTGTAAACAACCAGTTCATAATATTCTGTAATGAAAGGGTGTTGGTGATAGAACTGAACAAATGTTTATTGTTCACTCTTAAATGTACATTGAAAATTGACAGCTGATAAAACCTGTGCTTCAGGTCCCATATTCATATAACATTTAAGGCTAAATGTAGCTCTTAAAGGTATAAAGTTCACCCAAAAATGAAAATTGTGTAATTTTTCAAAATATCATGTTTTGTGTTAAACAGAAGAAAGAAAGTCATACAGTTTTGGAACAAATTGAGGGTGAGGAAATAACACAATTTTCATTTTTGGATGAAATGTACCTTTAAGAGCTACATTAAGCCTTAAATATGAATATGGGACCTGGAGCACAGGTTTTATCAGCTGACTGTCTTTTGTTGCTTATAATAATTTGGAATGTTGATAACACATAAGCAGTCTTTAATAATGCTCTAAATTATATGTAGATGCATATTTTATGCATTAGTGAGTGTGGTGGTGCCTATGGGGTGTCGCTCTAGGATGGGTGCATATGAGGCTGAGGGTGGGGGGGGATCACAGTATACTCAATACAAAAAACTAGACTGCACCACTGATATATATATATATATATATATATATATATATATATATATATATATATATATATGTGGCAAATGAGCCTCTGAATCTACATTGTGTCGAACCCAAGAGTCGATTCCACACACTGAAATGATTCACCACATGGGCACTCCTAATAAGCGAAATGAATGAAGCAACGGAAAGCGTGTTTCGGTTAGCGACAAAGGCAGTGGAGATTTCTTTAATTCTATTTGGAATTTAATTGGTCGGAATTGAACAACACAGGAAAAAAAACAAATGCATCTACATGTGTTAATAAGTCATCATTACTATCTAGTATATTAGTCTAGTTAATAAATCTGTGGTTCAAAATCTTACAAAGGAATATTTCTGTAAGTAAATTATTTTTGGTATTTAAAAAAAATGAATTTTAAAAAAATATGTGTTAGTTGTGGTGCTAATGCAATCCACTGAAATGTGAGAAATGCAATAAGAATTTCAAGTGCAGTGCTTTTACACACACACACACACACACACACACACACACACACACACACACACACACACACACACACACACACAGTCCTCTGGCTCAGATACAAAACCAAACTCGTCACTGACCAGTCCATCTCTTCATCATAAAAATGAATGAAAATGAATGAACGAATTAAAATAAAAACATTTTATTTTAGGACTTATCTCTCTTTCTCCTCCTCTGTAGTTTTATGACTCTGAAATAATTATTTAACCCAAATGTCATCCTGTCATATTCAGATGGATTCAAGCAATATCGGAAAAAAAAAAGGATTGATAATGAAGCAGCCCTTAGTCAGGACCAAACCAGGTCAATCCGTGTGTGTGTGTGTGTGTGTGTGTGTGTGTGTGTGTGTGTGTGTGTGTGTGCGTGTGTATAAGCACTTTTGGTTCATTGTGTCAGTATGCACACAAATACACTTACAATAAGCCACACAAACTGAATAAACTGCAGAGAAATGATACGATATTGTTGTTTTTTCCTCATTGTGTACGCGTGTTTGGAGAAATCAGCCGTGATTATGTCGAGTAAAAGAGCATTGTGCAGAGAAAATTCCCTCCTGGTCCAAAGAAAGAGAGAGAGAAAGTCAGCAGAGCTCTTAGTCTCGGTGATGAGCTTATGGAGCCGTGCATTCATTAGTGCCTAATACTGCAGAAACACCTTTCTCATGAGAGAAAACTCAGCCAAACCAATGTTATTCAATGTAAAGGTTTTAATTCCAACAAAACAACTCAAGAAACAAAGCCATTATAGATTTCTGCTAATTGTATCATTAAAATTAAAGTATAAGAAGCATATTATCGTTCTCTCTAATTAATAAGATGTTCGCTGAGTAATTTTGACAAAGCAATTTATTTTATGTCTATCCTTGGAGGTATAATTTAAAGCCCATAAAGAATTATGTAACAGGATGTTGGCCAGTAAGAATCAGCCTCTCGTGACCCCTATGAGTGCAGCCTCGGGTTCTGATGTAGGTTGTGTTTATTTGACTCGCAGTTGTACTGTTACCATGGAGACGGAGTGATCCTGATGGATTGACATGGTGTTTACATGCAGCATCATTTATACTGAAGAATCTGTCCCAGGACATTTACTGTCTTCTTACTTACAGCTATGCTACAAATGTCATGCTAATGTAAATGCAGCTTGTGTTCGAAAGATCCAAAACGACATTAAAGGTGGGGTTTCCGTTGTTTGAAAGCCAATGTTGACATTTGAAATCACCAAAACAAACACACCCCTAACCCAAATGGGTCCCACCCCTGTATTGATAGCTCCGCCCACACATACATACGTAACCCAGGCAACTAATGGAAAGAAATGTGTCTTTATCATAGCAAACAATACGGTTGCAGATAAACAAACAAGCAAAAATGACACACAAGCATAATCATGCAAAGGACAAAGGCATATATTAGTTCTGTGTAACAAAGCAAAACCAACGTTACTCACCTATCGAGAAGGGAAAAAGTGCCTCTTAAGTAAAGTTGAATTTCCCGAGTCAATAACTCCTGAGCTAAACGCTGTTACTACACAAAACACGGCTGTAGCTGCCTCTCTACATTACTACGATAGAAAAGAGGTGTTATTTGTGTAGTAACAGCGTTTAGCTCAGGAGTTGTTGACTCGGGAAACTCCAATCTGTGAATATGTGGCCAACTTCCTGCTCCTTCAGTTCTCTCCAGCGTTGGAAAGCTGATCCTGTATTAACACGTCCTACTTCTTGCCTTATCGTAAGTCTTTCTTCGCTTTCTTTCTTTGTTTTTGTCCTCCATGTCAATGTTAAAACCGCTTTCTGCTAATGTCACACATGCGCACTGAACGCTCTCTCCGCCGCTTATTGACAAGCCCCGCCCCTTTCTGCTCATTGGCTACACGTTTGTTTTGTTTTTGTTTTGTTTGCCGGCCCGACTCAGTTTTCTGAAGCATTTCTCAAACAACGGAGACCCCACCTTTAAGCTCAAAAGGTTCTTCTCCAAATGATTCTATGAACAAAGTCTGAATGTTTGTGGACAGAACTTCAGGCTCTGCTCTGATGTTAAGTATAACCTGAAATAACGTACTGGATTGTACAGTATTTTCAGGTCGGATCCATGGTCGTACTTTACACGTAAACAGAGTACACGATTTTGTGTGTCTGAAAACAAGCTGCTAACACATCACTGAATTAGACATGACAAAAACAAGACTGATGTTGAAAGACAGGCACTAACTTTATTAAGGACACCAGAACATCTACATATTCATGCAGTTATCTAATCAGCCAAAGGGTTGGCAGCAGTCTAATGAATAAAATCATGCAAATGCCAGCCAACAGGTTGGTAATGTTCACATCAACCATGAGAATCGAAGAAAAAAAGTGACCTCAATAATTTTAGCATGATTTGTCCATATCCAGTGTTAGTATTGTGTTCCTAATAAAGTTCTCTATGAGTGTACAGTATAGTAAGAACATCCTAAAAAATATCTAATATCCTAACTCTATTTTTTTTTTTTTGTACTTTTTTAATAAAAAATATACCGGCACCATTCCAGACGAAGAAAAAAGCAAATAAAGGTATAAAATAAAATATATTTTTTTAAAAATTTCCCCTCGCACACAAACAACAACAAAACAGACACAGACTTCTTTTATTATAATAAAATTTTCTCGGACAATTATGTGAAAAAATGACTGACTCCCTCGGTCAAATTCAAAGAAATCTTTTCTTTTTTTTTTTAAATCCTTGATTGTCAACCGACCACCATGGAGAAGATCGCACAGCATTTAACACAAAAGTTCCCAGGAAATAAAAAGATCAAGAAAGACCAAGGCAAAGATCACAGATTCTGAAGTGCAGAGTTTAGCTGATGTTGGTAGTTGTTTACTTTGTATTAGATGCCACCTCCGTCTGTTCAAGCATAATCAGTTATTCTGACATTTTATTTATAAAGACATTCCTTTGCTGTGATTCTAGAGTAATGCCTCTTTATGATCTAAAATAAGTCGGACGTACTTCCGCGTAAGTCCGTACATCCTTTGGAATAATGCAAAATAGTCAGGATTAGATTGAACTCTCTCTGTATTTAAGAAAATGTGTGTACTAAGAAAATGTGTGCAACATTAACAGCAACAGGGTTTTTTTTTTTTTGCATATGTAATTACTATCATTAATATAATTATGCTGCCATTAGCATCAAGACAACCTACACAAGCTCTCCTTCCTGGAAACACCATTAAACTTCCTGGTGCTATTTTGGGAGTAATGGAGATGTGCACAAATTAGCACAGGTAATAAAATGTACCAGATTGGCCCAGCATGGAATGGCATGTTAATGGAGAAAAAGCGATGTAAATGTGAACAATTAAACCACTACAGCTCTCGGAGTCGCTACAGAATGCTAAATGAGATTTATTTGCATTTTGAGCTTTTAGATTACCGCTGCTTATACGAAGCTGCTCTTAAAAGTTTTCGGGTTTTCACTTAGGTTCCTAAAACATGTTAAAGTCTGATAAATCAAAATCGTGTTGGCTTTTCTGTGTGCTAAAGGCTTGCAGCTAAACTAACAGCTTCACTGCTAAACTCAAACAATCCTCAGAGAACAATGAGAATAATCGATGTGTTCACGTTTCGCTGCTCGGACTAAATCCAGAGTTACTCATCTATGTCGTGATCGGAGTTAAAAGAACAGAAAAGAGGATGGTGTAATTATTTATCGTCTGTGTCGGGAAGGAATTAGACAAGAGCGGGGAAAGACACGTGAACACAAATCGTAAACAAAAACACACGTCAAAAAGTCCAGGCTAGATCCTGACAGTCTGTCCTTTTTTTTTTAAGTGTAAAAACCAAAAAATTTATTTTAATGGTATACAGGCAAGGAATAACATGATGTCTGTTTGTTTGTTTGTGTGTTTGTTTGTTTGTTTGTTTGTTTACAAACTCAGCATCTGTCTGAAAATTTGCCTCCCCATGATTTTAACCACATCAAAGTAGATGACGTACGATGGCTGCTACAGTACTTAGTCTTGCAGTATGTATATACGCACACACACGTACAAAACTATTGGTACCCTCCATTTAAAGAAAGGAAAAACCCACAATGGTCACTGAAATAACTTGAAAAGTTAAATAATAATAATAAATAAAAAGTACTAAAAATTGACTAATGAAAATCAGCCATTGCTTTTGAATTGTGGTTTAGCAGAAGCATTGACAAAAAAACAAAGTAACTGGCCTTGACAAAAATGATGGTACATTGTAGATTTAGTCTGGGTCACTCTATTATATATTAAACACTTAATGAAACACGAAATGAGAAAGATACACTCAAAAACACTTACACGGTCTTTGTAAAAACTTTGAAACCACGTTAGCTGGGAAAACCTTTTCTGCTCGAGAAAGAAAATAAAAGCAATGAGAAAACCAAAAATACAAAAATGCTTTGATAAATACAAGTCATGTTTTCAAATCGTTGCTGGTCATTTTCATTGCATTTTTATTACATTCTTTAGACGTGTAAAAGATTAGATAAACAAATCCAATCTGAATAGGGCTAATAAAGGGATCATAAAAGTGTTGGCGGTTTTAATAAATCAAACCATAAATTATATTTGTCATGTTTGCTGATGATGTCACTAACACTACTGTACTAACCGTTTCCGACTAGTACAGTAAGTGCACAAACGAGATAAACGTAAGTCTGCTGTGAACTGAGCAGTGATCAATGAAACACAGTGAATTCCTCTCTGGATGTGTAAATGTGGACTAGCATACACAGAGAGTCCAAGGGGAAAGTAGAAGATAATGAGAATGGGAATTTTAGAGAGAAAGGCAGGCTTACATGTGAGGGCAGCAGCGAGTCCGCATGCACACAGTGCCTTAATGGAGGTAATAGGATCATCCCAGACCATCTGTCCCACTCAGAGTGATGTACACTATAAATACATAGAAGGTGACAGAGGTATTCCACAGTACCACACACAACGCTGCGTGAGGGTTTATGTGCTGGTCCAGATCTAATTGGCCTATTTATTACATTAGTCCAACACACAGAGAAGGGCTCAGATACATTTCAGGGAAAGTAATTACGTTAAGAACTATGCATGAAGCATTACCAATAATACTACTCTTGACTCTTGAGCTGTAGGCTACTATCTAGTTAATTTTTAGAGTAACTCCATAACAGGCGGCTGTGATTTGACAGCATGCACGAGTGTAGCAGCTAATTTTGAGCGGATTTGACATGTGGCTGTGTTGATACAGCGGGAGTGTTTAGTGTGCGTGAGACAGTATAGTAAACATCATTAACCAGATTTAACAAAGTTTCCAACTTCACTACATCTCAAATTCATACTTTGTTTGGGAAACAAACTCACCATGAGACACACGTTTATGGACATCAGTTTATCATCCGATATATTACAAAACACTTAAAAAAATGGTTCTGTTCATCACAGACACACAGTTTGTACTTGGTGGAATTTGTACACTAACCCAATCTGGCAACCCAATTAACTGTCCTGTCTGCTGCTACTCCCACAAGCACAAGCCAGCGTTAATCCTGTCCCAATAGGCGCTTGTTAGCCTTTGTTGTACTTTTCATTTTTGACCGCTTAATAATAATAATAATAATAATATCTCTACAGATATTAACCAACAATAACTCTTTGTAGCAGTGAACGTCCTGTCCAACAACTAGAATAGAAAGCAAATCAGCAGAACATCAATTTCAATCTCAAATAGTGACATTTTTATAAAAAAAACAAAAAAAAAACAAAAAAAAAACCTTGGCCACTCAAAAAAAAATGAGCCAATTAATATTTTAAAGGAATTAAAATGGCTAAATATGAATAAATATTATTTTTCAACAGCTGATATATATATATGGTGGTGCTACTTGCCCCTGTGGACACTGCAGCAAGTCTAAAGCATGAGCCATAACACTGGTCTACTGCAGCATACCATCAAACAGACTAGCTGATTGGATTCATCTAGCTTTGGGCAGCAGATAAGATCCCAGAGGTTCTACTAATCATGTTCGGTAGCACTGCCCTACTGTCCTAATGCAATTTGAACTAGATTCAATAGCATTCAATTATTTGATACCATCAGCAAGGTTCATATCCACATGCAAATTCAATTTCAGCCTTTCATAAAAGTAACAATTTGATATAAAAGAGGGAATGGACAAATGCAGATCAGAGCCAAAGTGTGTGAAATAACCAAAGAATGAAAAAAAATTAAACACACACAGATAAAGAGAGTAAGAGCTACTCCAATTCTGAACTACTGTTTCATGGTTAAATGATTTGCCTTTACACACACACACACACACGCACACACACACACACACACACACACACACCATGTACAGTACTCTCATGCACTCACCAGAAGGGGACGGGTTCCCTTTTGAGGCTGCTTCCTCTCAATGTTTCTTCTTCATGTCATCACAGGGATTTTTTTTCATCTCTAGTTTGTGCTTCAGGGATTTAAATCTAAATCTACATTTCTGGCAACATGCTTTACAACCGATGTCTATTAAGTGCCATACGAATAAAATCAAATTGAACGAGCCATCCTGCTAGATTTACTGAATACACAGGATTTACTGTTGACATGCTCATATCTTAGCACTGACAGTGGGTTAAACCAGCTTTATGTGCTTCAACTCAAAACCACAAAAGACAAGAAGCGAAACAAGGTACGAGAAGAATCGGTGCGATCGATAAACATGAGAATCGATACAAAGGAAAAGATAAGGTGCTTAAAAGTGCACTTGGATGAAGAAAAAACATGAGGCAGGTGAATTACAGTAGGTGAAAGAGTGCAGCTAAAACCAAAGGAAGCAGGGAGCCACTTCTGACAGCGACAGCAACTAAGTAGCCCACGATCCAGACACGGACATGCAATAACATACAACATTATTACAAGACCAAGCAAATGGTGGTGATTTATCATAGTAATAAACCACAATCCCAGCCAGTGTCCATACAGGGGGTTGATGTGGAGATGGTCAGGACCTACAAATATCTGGGGCTACGGCTGGATGATAGGCTGGACTGAACCATGAACATGACTCTCCGCAGGAAAAGACAGAGCCGTCTATATCTCCCTAGGAGGCTAACATCCTTCAACATCTGCAATAAACTGTGGTTGCCAATGACCACCAATCTGAAGGTGACAATGTCACCAGTGTCCTCTATCTATCTATCTATCTATCTATCTATATCTATCTATCTATCTATCTATCTATCTATCTATCTATCTATCTATCTATCTATCTATCTATCTATCTATCTATCTATCTATCCACTCACCCAATCACCCACTCATCTGTCTATCTATCTATCTATCTATCTATCTATCTATCTATCTATCTATCTATCTATCTATCTATCTATCTATCTGTCTATCTACTGTATCTATCTATCTATCTATCTATCTATCTATCTATCTATCTATCTATCTATCTATCTATCTATCTATCTATTAGTCAGTCAGTCAGTCTGTCTGTCTGTCTGTCTGTCTGTCCACTCACCCAATCACTCACCCATCTATCTATCTATCTATCTATCTATCTATCTATCTATCTATCTATCTATCTATCTATCTATCTATCTATCTATCTATCTATCTATCTATCAGTCAGTCAGTCAGTCAGTCAGTCAGTCAGTCTGTCTGTCTGTCTGTCTGTCTGTCTGTCTGTCTGTCTGTCTGTCTGTCTGTCCACTCACCCACCCATCTATCTATCTATCTATCTATCTATCTATCTATCTATCTATCTATCTATCTATCTATCTATCTATCTATCTATCTATCAGTCTGTCTGTCTGTCTGTCTGTGCACAATAATATCCTTATCATATGCATATATTGTGTGTTCATGTGCATTAAATCAACACACACAACTCAGACTGCTATCCTGGACCTGTACAGTACCTTCAGACCTTCCTGCCTTGAACCGTGAGCTGAATAATGTACAGTTGACATTTCGTCTGTATTGCATGTAGCATTTGCAATGTGTACTGGTTCACATTTGTACATCCTGCTCTATTATACAGTTAATATTTCTTTTTTTATATATATATTTAATGTTTATTCTCAGTCTTTTCATAGGTTCTTCAGATGTATGCTCCCATGCTACATATTACTATGCACCAGCACACAAATTTCTGGTACATGTAACACCCACAGTAGTTGGTAAATAAGGTGATTATGAAAAAAGACAATTAGAAGTTATTTATTAAAAAGTCAGTCTTAAAAACGACATAATCTCTTAAAGACAGAATGTAGAGCCCATATTGCATCCTGAGATATGACACGTCTTTGCTAGACTCATCTCACTAACCTTTGTCTGATGGATGTGACTAGATGTCACTATTGTGATCAAACACAATCATACCACGATGATCATTTCTGCTATAAGAAATAAGGAAACAAAAAACACAGGAGGAAATGTGTAATTACCAGAACGATTAAAGCCGAGCTCAAAACAAATGATGAGGTAATCAGAGATAATGAGACTCATCATGTATATATAAAATTGCAAATGAAGATCCAGAGTGTATACTGAATTGAGCGATGACTGGAAACAAGAATGAGTGGATGTAGAAATAGTAATATGACAAACTATGCTGTAGAAAATATACCCACATCTTGTTAACTTAAAAACATTTTTTGAATTAAATGCTTTAGGAATTCATCTGAGTCCATTTTGTTCGTCCAGTGCGTTAAAACATCACTGTGTCTTTGTCTTGAATGTGGCATAGATCAGAGTTTCCCCAAAGAAATAATTATTATTAATACCCAAAATGCAAGCCATGGGTCATGGGTGAGCTTTAAATTTACATATTAATAGAATGGAATTTCTTAATGATGGTTACAATGAAGAGACATTTTATTTTATATATAATCTGTATAAAAATCCTAAGAACTTATGTTTTGGGATGAATTTATGTATTGGGATGAATGGTGATACAGAGTAGTGGATGTACCAATCTAATACTAAATATCATGGCTTATGCCAGACTAAAGCCTGTATCTGTATCTGATTAGATCTGACATATATCTAAACAAGCATTGTTTCATGCATACGGACTCTCCTTGGCACTGAACAGAAGGAACTACAGACAGCTTGGTAATGAAGGAGAATTTCAGTTACTGACCAGAACTCTGATAGTTTATATCAGAGATTCTAAAATCGGGGTCTTTGTCACACAGCAACCTGAATCTGTGGAGTTTTATGTTATATACATTTGTAGAAATCACAACCTACCATCATCAAACTGATTATAATTATTATTATTATTATTATTGTTGTTGTTGTTGTTGTTATTATTATTACTACTAGTAGTAGAAGCCTCTTTAATTAAACAGTTTTAACACCAACATCAATAATGTTAGCAACCTATAAATGATCTCCAGGAAACAAGTCTGTACTTTAAGAGGCCATGGAATGGATTCTCTAGTCATATGGTCTACAAAACATTTGAGAACCCCTAATTCACTTTATTAATCACTAATGCACTTTCCAACTATCGCCAATCCCTATGTCATAAAGATAATACTTACACATAAGGATCGTTTTATTCGATATGGAGTTGAATCGCTCTCAGGAGTTTTATTAGAGTATAACTTCTCTCTTTAGTGCCATTAACATATTATGGTAATAAGCTGTCATGAGACCACTGTGGCACTATGAGTGGTATCATGACAGAATGAGAAAGATTGATAAATTCTCAATGTAAGGCAGGAAGACGCCTGAAGACCAGGACAGCATGACAATCAGAAATGCGACAATGACGTGATAAACATGTGTGGAGAAAATAACAGAATAAAAAAATGACAGAAGAATCTTATCATCTTTTTTATTTTGCTTGTGTGAAGGTGTAGAGCTGACAGTTGACGTGTGAATCAGCGAAAATACATGATCACGATGTGTCGGTGTATTCACAGCAACACACACACACACACACACACAGAGGGAGACGCATACTGAGAATTCCTTGTCAGTAATCAAACACAGTAGGAACTGGCAACAAGCAGACGGGTGTGACATTCTTACTGTGCATACTGTGAATGGCACACAAACTATCTCTCCCTTTTACACACACACAAGCGCACAAAGTCTTTGTTTTTAAGGAGACGAACAGCATTGCTATGCAGTGTCATGGCTGATGTGCCTGGGATACATGATGGTAATGAAGGCTAACACAGTATCAGACAGCCTCTTCACACAGAGTGAGCATGTCAGTGAAACAGAAACTACAACAGCATAGAGATAAAAAAAAAAAAACAGCCAAATACTGTGTCCTGAAATCCTGGACCACCGGTGCCAAAATATTACTTAACATAGTCTACTGCTTCACCAAGCTATCGTTGGCGTTTTATCTTGTCAGACAGATGTGTCAGTCTCTCATGTTTACTTGAAAAAAAACTGGGAGCTCTGTAGCTAATTAAACTAATGACTGAATCTGTCATCGCTCTGCGTTTCGCTGTCGTTTCACACAACCAATATCCTGGTTGTCATCAAGTGTCAGGAAAACAACTGAAAAACCTACAAATAAACTTGTATATTTTATCAGCACCCAAATACTTAAATACTCAAGTAACAGTGTGAATACAGCTTCAGTGAACTGCGGTTTGATATTGCTGTGTTTGTATTGTATTGTATTTATGGCATTTGGCCCTCTATCAATGAATACATCGATGCTGGCTCTCTAGGTCACAGACTAAGAATACCTGGTTGTACAAAACTCTGCTGAGAGATAATACAGCACAAAGGTAAACATTATTTTTAACCGAACAGAATAAATAAGTGCTAGTTTCCTCTTTCAAAAAAAAAAGAGTGTACCTACGATGGATAATGAAGGACAAAATAGTCATACAGGTAGATTTTATATTTTAGATATTTTATGCTTTATTATCTTACAATTAAGCTATTTTTAGAAAACAAATAAACAACCAAAAACTACGGTTAGGGTTAGATTATCAAATAGGCCACGCCTACCCGGTGACGCAATATCTGTTACGCTGTTCTGAAATCCCTGGAAATAAGTGCATCCCTCATTGTTGACTGCTAGTGACTAAGCCGTTTTGAGGTCTAGACGAAGTTCGTTACACCACATGGGTGCCAGAACAGAAAAGAGTCTTGATGCATACCTACGTCTTACCCTGTGAGATGGTGGGACCAGGCGAGCAGTGCTAGGTGATCTGAGGGAGCAGGATGCAGTGCAGGGAGTAATAAGAGCTTTGATTTTAGAAGGTTCTGGTCCATTTTTGTGTGCAGCTACCGCAATCCAGTGGAGGGAGCAAGCGTTCGGATGGGATTTTGAATTATTTGCAAAGTTAGTATTTCAGCCAGAGGTAGAACTGGCAGTAGAAAGATGCAGTAGTCTAGTCTCAAAATGACAAGGGCATTACCATCACTTCCCTGTCAGCTCAACCAGTTTGGCCATTCTCCTCTTATCTCCCATATCAACAACACATTTCTACCCACAGAACTGCCACTCATTAGATATTTTTTGTTTTTCAGAGCATTCTGTATAAACTCATGTGACTGCCGATCATAAAAATTTCATTAGCTAAGCAGTTTCAGAAATCCTCTAACCAGCCTGTATGACTACTACAACCTACTACACGGCTAAAATAACTGAGATCACATTTTTCTACACTCTGATGTTTGATGTGAACATTAACTGAAGTGTCTAACCAGGACCTGTATGAATTTATGCACCGCACTGCTGATTGTCTGATTGAACAATAACTCAAAGATTCTGTAGGGACTTTGCCGGATAATCACTAAAGATATCTCTGTGCACTTGTATCATACACTACTAATGACTGTTCACATGATGTAGGTTTAAATCACTGCTGGAAAGCTGTGTGTATCTCTAGATAAAACTTGATGGGAGTTATACCAGTGCTGGGACTGGTATACAAAAAAACAGCTTTCGGTTTACAGAATTTAGCTGTAAAACCCCACCTTCAGGTTCAGATTTCAGTTGAAGAACAGGGAACCTAGATACGCAAGAAAAGACTTACATAGAAGTTATGTTTGATAAAGCATTTGAGGTAAACGAGAAATAATAATATTTTGAGAGTGAATAACGACCGGAAAAAGGGCATTAAGAATATTTTTCTCAGAGGAAGACCTCTTATGTCCTTTGTGTAGCCCTATCTACTGTATGTGGATCCTGCCATGTTGTCCTGTAGTCATGGCTTCTGTAAGGTTTGCTTGGTACAATGCTGGGAGAAGAAAAAAAATGTCCTTTTTGCAAGTCTTCCAAAATATTGCCTCCACCAAACCTGCACTAAAAAAAATGTTGTGTGACCGATTCCGGCTGCATCCGAGAGCCCGTGGTGGCTGAATAAAGAGAACCTCGATCTCTTCTGCCAACGAGGTCAAACAGCCAGTGTGTGTTGTGTGCCGAGACTCAAAAGTACACAGCAAGCATAATTTTAGACCACTGGATGAGGCAGCGCAAGAACACAGGGTGAGTTACGCACCTTAAAACCACATCGTTACTGTAATATAAATATAATACAATTATAAAATATAAAGCTTAAAGATACAAGCATTGCCTTGAAGTCTCCTTAAAGTGCAAATATTATAATTGGTAAAATAGTGAAGCTAAATTGTCCAAAAGAAGGCATCTAGAAAATTCAATCAATTGATCAAATTTCTTGATTCAAAACTAAGCAATGGCAAAACTACATGCTGGAAATAGAAGGATTATACAATGAAGTTAAACGTTGTGTTTCAATATTCTTCTTGTGCATGGGCTAACCGAACCCACAAAAGTGTTCTCATGTATTTATAATTGCTGTCCTGAGTCCAATTATGGTTCAAAGTGCTCTTTGGGTAACTGTTTACTGTCCCTATTTTTCCAGTCTTATTATCGCTTTAAATCTGTACTGCGTAACTAGGTATTATTTCTGCTGTTACTTTGCTAACCAGTGCTATCCAAACTGCAATAACATGCAATGTTTACATCACTGTCCCCCATACTGCTAGTGCAATGATACCATTAGCAAACTAATAGCTAATGTCTAACTAATACATCTTTGTTTCTAAAGTCAAAGGTCTAAAGGCTTAGGACAAGAGATTCACCACTGCATGTAACGATGCATTAGATGAACCTACGCTGCATTGTAGAAAATACTGTATACAAGATGCAAAACATTCTGTATTTGGACAACTATTCATCTTCGTGCAGGATGCAAAGGAAAATGAAATGAATTGCTGGTTAAATCTCATAGTCACTGGTTTTTACACATACTCACAAGCACTATTTCCTACTTTCTTTACTTACCGCTCTGTACAAAACATACAGCCTAACCATGTGATTCCTATATTGAACTGTAACTAGCTAGCAAAACCCCAGCACTACATCTATACATCATTTTTGTTACTGTTTTATCCATAGCAATAATATTTTACAGGCACTTAATTGGAGCTTGATGCAGTGTTTGTAAAATTAACTGCTATCCATCCAAAATCTAAACTGTTATCTGTTTATGTCAGAACTTCTGCTTGACGTTCTCTGCCGAAAAATCGGGCCGTTCCGGCAGCATTTTTTTTTTTTTTCTGTCAGAAGAGATAAGGGGAAATAAGCAGACCCAAATGCAGGAATAACAAAATAAAAAAAAAGATTTATTAACAAAAAACAAATAGGGAAAATAATACACGCAAAAAGTCGAGGACAGGCAACACAGAGGAAAGTCCTGACAGTTTACTGAATGTATTTAGTATGACTTTGGGCCTTTTTACACCTGGTCACTTCATGTGTTTTCTCTGATCCTATAGTTATCTGATTTGTTAAAACTGTTCCATTTACATTAGGCCACATAAATGCGTCTTGGCGAATCGGATATCAATCTGATCTTATTACTCCCGGCCAATATGCAAATATATTTTACCTTATTTCTGGGGTAATTGAAATGTAACACGCTTTAGTTTATGCATTTGCTACAAAAAACAGTATTTACTGTTTGCTGCATTTTCGCTGGCAGCAGCAGTGCATTTTAAGACCAAACAAGACACCTGGGTGAAAGATCGGAGCCAGCGCTGGTGGGAAAACATATATGTTTCTGGCTCGATGCACGACTCGCGAGTCACCTGCGAGTGACGTACTTCCGTTTGGGAGGAGTATAGCGCTGATGTATGTGGCTTGAACAACCACATGCATTTACACCTGTCCAGTTTCATCTGAAATGCGTCCCAGACCACCTCCTGAAGGGGTTTGAGCGATCGGATTTATATCCGTCTCGAAACCGTTTCGGAGGGCATTTAGACCTGGTCTTACCATCGGATAGCTATCGGATCACAGAAAATGCATGAAGTGACAAGGTGTAAAAACCCCCTTTAACACTTCAACTCAGAGTGTCGTTACTGGGTATGAAGCGATTCAAATGAAGCGTTTCAAATTCAGTGTACTGTAGAGATTTTATCAGATGTTATAACTCCATAACACAGTATCTAAAAATCCAAGGCCAAAAAGTCTAAATATTTGTTTCTGCTATATTTTCCAGAACTACAGAGCTACTGTGGAAAAGTAAGTGAGTTATTTCTTATACTTCATAGACTCTTCTCTTACGTCTCAGACTCTGTGGCTTGTAAACATATGGCAGTGTTAACTCCTGAACGTTCTTCCAGGATTGAATACGAGTTGAAGGATACTGAAAAAGTGTCCAAACCACCGATTAATGTGGCAAAGCATCTGTGCAACCTGCATTTTAGAGTGTGGCAGAAGATGAAGGAAACAGTTACAGTAAATACTGTAAGTTTAGTTATACTTTACATCACAGACTTCAGCAACAACAGCAAGTCATTATTAGTTAGAATGAGTAATACGTTCATGAAAATTTTTCGTAAAAAAATTTTTTACTCTAATGCCTTTTCCTTCCATTACAGATCCTGTGATTCTAAACCCTTCCACACATCTACATCTCAATCCAGAAATTTCAGAGAGATTGGAACATCATTTGGGGGTCCTAAGTTCTGAGGGCTTTAACTCAGGGACTCACAGCTAGGTGGTTGAGGTGGAAAACAGTGTAAGATGGGCATTAGGTTTTGTGACAGGCTTTGCAAGAAAAAGAGGTTTCTGCTACGCAGGTGTATGGAAATGACATTACCAAAACACAACATATGCTGAAGGGTCTACCATCATCCTCAAGTTGGTGAAGGACTTCCAGAGCATCAGAGTAGAGCTGGATTGGGACCACGGACACATCTTATTCCCACACCCAATCACTGGCCACAATCTAAAAAAACCTTTGGTACAGTTTTACAGACAGAGTACAATCAGTGTGTACTTCATCCTCTGAAAACTTTACCAGAGGAGAGTTTTGTCACTGTAGAACAGTCTGTTTGCAGTATTTGCTTGTGACAGCACTGACAGCACTGAAAAAGGAAAGGATCCTATAGCAAGTTATTTACACATTGCTAGACTTTTTGATGAAGTTTTTTTTATCCACTAATCACATTAATTACATTATACCGTTTATCGTGCAAAGCCAGTTTATCTCTGCAAATTCAGTCTACATTTACAGATAACAATTTGATATGTATTTAAGTATAGCACGCAAATTTGTTCCCCGACAAAAAAAATCATTTGCTCTATTGTTTATACTTGGACATCTCCGAACGATGCTACAGCCATCTGTGGCTGGATGACAAGGGACTACATTAGGGTTGGAGGGTCAGAATAATCTCTGTCTCCACTGTCAATCAAAAAAGACACTAGAGAATCTTGTGTGTATGTGAGATCACGCATGTTGAAGAGGGCAGTTAGCTCTTTCCTTTGAGTGTGTTACAGTATGTTGCCCTGTGATGCAGCATGAGCAGCACTTTGAAAAGATGCTTTTTTTGTCTTGCTTTTCACTTGTCTCAGAGGAACCCGGTGTTCACGGTCGACCTCTTAGCAGAGAGTTAGAGGGTAGGAATCAAAGAAGACAAAATATATTTTTTTTCTTTTGCTTTTACAGTTGTAGTTATTCATGACATCATGTCATAGTCTGTTAGCAGCGCTGAGTGTAAACACACATGTAATGACACCACCCACACGGGACTATCTAATGAAAAGGATACTTAGATCGATCTCTAAGCACTCAAGAGAGAAAGAGAGGCACTTGAGAGAAACGGAGGAAAACAGATGGGATGCTAATGAGAAAGATGCTTCCATCAATATCCTTTTAGAAAGACAGACTCGAGAGAGGTGGGAATCTCCACACGATGTGTTGTATCAGGTAGAGCAGGGGATGCTGTGCTCTGTATCTCACTCGCTTTCTCAGGAGACTGATTCAGCTGAATCATGCAGAGAAGCAGCCTAAGTCAAACATGCTCTTACTCTATTTGAGTCATTTTGTGATTTTCATTCCACTTCTAGTCACTTTTCCATAATTGCCCCTCAAGAGATTGTGGATTTGGGGTGTTTGGGTGTATTTTCTTTCATTATACAAAGCAAAACAAGTCATAAGAACCTGAACTGCATAGTAAATTGTAAAACAGTGTACGGTTGTATTTAACCGCAGACCTGTTTCAAATTTGCTTTCCCGAATAATGAAAAAGGGATTTTGTAATGCAGCAGACGTTCAATAAGGCGGAAATCGCTCGGCCATATCGTACATCCTTTCTATCCAAGACTACAAATTACTCCGCAAAAATCATACTGCAAGCTGGGGGATAGAAACGTTTTAGAGACAGGTTTAATAAACAACTTGCATTGCTGTTACATGAACATTTTGTTATGATGTGCAGAATGATGTGCATGTTATACAGTTTCGGGTAAGTGTGTGAGAGGAAACAAAAGAATCACAGAAGGTTAATTCCATGAGGATAAACACAAATGACAAGTAAAGCAAACCAGCATTCGCTTTCGTAGCCTAAAGCTATTAAACAGTCATCGTGGTAGCTGATAAACTAGATTAATGTGCTGAATGTGACGTTCAAGACTGTTAACAGCAGGACAAATATTAGTGCGCCAGGAATATACATCACCAGTTTAGACACAGGTAGGTATCCAGTTGTTGAATAACTATTGTCGTGGAAGTTCTGAGGTTTGAGAGATTTAAAGTATAAAGTATCACAAGGTTTCACAATTTAAGGTGCTCAGCTGCGCAGCAGGACCCAACACATATACGTATATTCTGTACAGTAGCATGAGAGATGAAGGGGCCTGATCATTGATTACATCAAGAGTTTATAGACAGAACTCAAGTAAAGAAGATATGTAAAAGCAAAACATCATCAATCACAGGCTCAAAATCAACGCATGCTCATCTCCTAATCAAGCTAATCTGGACCGAGCCAAGGTCTGCTAGAAGGCCTACTAGAAGATTTACTCATATGAGGATGGGTCCTCCTTGAGTCCGGTTCCTCTCACGTTTCTTCCTTTACCAATCTAAGGGAGTTTTTCCTTGCCACTGCTGCCTGAGTCACCTCAGACTCGCTCATAGGGGGATAAATACATACAGATTGTGAACTATATATCTAATAATAATCTTGAATTTTTTATTCTGTTAATTCTTTTTCTTTTATTATTCGTTATTTATTTTATTATACCTTATGTTTACCTTCTGCTCTATGTTTTTGTTCTGTAAAGCTGCTTTGAGACAATGTCTATTGTAAAAAGCGCTATACAAATAAACTTGAATTGAATTGAATTACTGGACGTTGTTTATGCCTAATTCCCGACAACTCGTCTCCGGTCCCTACTGCCCTTGTCATGATCTTAAGAAAACAACCGATGACAATAGATGTCAGTATCTGGTCACTACAGATACAAGGTAAAACCATAGAAGGACAAGAACTTATGAACAGCTTTAGATTAGAAATTTCCCCCACACTATTCAAGGATTTTAATGTTATTTTACTCAATACAAATATACAGTGATAATATAACAGGTAACACGCTGACGGAGTTGATGGCTAACTAATGCCCTTCCATTAGGCTCATTCCTCTGAAAGGAAGTGTCAGGTTTGTGAATAGTCAAATAAATCATTCCCTTATCTGTGCCTTATAAATGTCCCTAAGTCTCCGGTATCACTGTCCAAAAGTGATTATTCAGCTCACTAGAGTAAATCTTGAGTTTACTGCCAAAATATGTTGTGACATTGTGCCAAACATACCCCAGATATCAAGCTCACATCATCTCACAGGGGAAATAAATTGTGGCTAGTAAATTCTATCTTCCTATGTATAAATGGATCTATACAGTACATACATAACATATACACAATATGTATAAAGTAAAACAAAGTTACGGAGTCATTTCAGTGGCTTTTATGGCATGTCGATACAGTACGTCCATGCTGAGACTGCAGCCTAGAAGTTAGTAAAAAACCCTGAAACCACAGCAAGCCTCCAACTGTCTGTCAGCAACCTCGCATTCTAAATTACTCAATTTTATTCTGCCACGTGTAGAATATTGACGTTACCAGTGGACAGTGAAAATGTCTTTCTAATAGGTTTCCTTTTGAATTTCACACATGAATTGCTGTTTTTTTTTCTTTTAGTTTTACAAAAATTAAAACACTAACACCAGAGCTGGCATTTACTTGGCAGACTAAGAAGTGAAGAAAATAATATGGCCTTTTTATCGGCATAGAGCGATTACTCTACACACACACACACACACACACACACACACACACACACACACACACACACACACACACACACACACACACACACAGCAATTAAATAATTAATAAGATTTCTCCTGTGTTTATTGTGCTGGGAAGTCTCGCTCTGATTGTCGCTCTGACAGGCTGTAGGATATCGTTAGATTCGGAGCACGGGCAAAGAGAAGCAGTAACCGGCTGCTTACTGAGCTTTACACTAAGTAAAACACAACTTGTCATTGACCAGCGTTTCTGTGACCTGGCACAGACAGGAAGCAACATTTCACATAAACCAGGGAGTATGGTAGTAAGTAGATAATGTAGATGTGCAAAATTCGGCGGCGAGAATACTTACTAGAACAAAGTTAAAAGATGTGGTAGCTTAGTGGCTAAGGTGTTGGGCTACTGATTGGAATGTCATGGGTTCGAACCCCAGGTCCACCAAGCTGCCGCTGCTGGGCCCCTGAGCAAGGCCCTTAACACTCAGTTGCTCAGTTGTAAGTCACTCTGGATAAGGGTGTCTGCTAAATGCCGTAAATGTAAATGTAAAAGATCCCATTACTCCCGTTTTGGAGTCCTTGCACTGGCTCCCCATTAGGTTTAGGATTGATTTTAAGATTCCGATGCTTACCTACAAGGCCTTACACGGGTTAGCTCCTCAATGTTTGGCTGATCTTTTACTTCCTTATATTCCATCTCGTGACCTTCGTTCTTCTGAAAACTGGTCTTTTAACTGTTCCTTTAACTCGTTTAAAATGGATGGGAGATAGAGCCTTCTCTTCACTCGCTCCAAAACTGTGGAATTCATTACCAACTGAGATAATACAAGTAACATCTCTTGGCACTTTTAACTCTCAGCTCAAAACGTAATTTTTTTAGGGTAGCTTTTAATTTGACCAGTTGTAATTTTACATAATGCTTATTTTAGTTTGTTTTTGTTGCTTTAATTTTAATCTTTATATTATATGTGTATTTTTGTTGTTTTTATTTTGCTTTTGTAAAGAGCTTTGAGATGTTCTTTTAAAGGTTATTATTATTATTATTATTATTATTATTATTATTATTATTATTATTATTATTATTATTATAGATAACAGCGGTTTAGAACAAAACAAAGAAACTGTGTATGTGTAACTACAGTTTGTAACACAAGGTTCATCATGAATACAAACGCAATACTATACTAACCCATTCGGATTTGTTTTTCACTTGAGTTTTGTTCATTTCTATGTCATATAAAGGTGGAATAGATCAGTCCAGTCCAAAGATTCTCTATAAATGTGCATAGTACAGTACTTTTCTACTGTGTCTTATTCGTTCTCGTTAATAACTTTTACAAGTCTAAGGTGATGTGTGATGGTACTGTACGTAGAAAGCACAGAATTCTATATCTCCGTATGATCATTACTGTGTATTTGCTGTAATAGTAAAATGTGGTTATGAAGGATTTTTTTTTTTGTCATTGTCTTAATTGCCACAGCACAGCCTGAGCAACAATTATGGCTTTCTGTTGGCAATAAAAAGCAGATAAAGATTTCAGAGTGATCTGTGTAATCAGACATATGTGAGAAATTAGACCACTACTAAACTCCAATACATGTTTGTGTTTACTACAGACACACGAGTGTCTTTACTACACATACACCGGTCGGATCCCCATTACGTACAAACACTCCGTCAATGATTTTATGGGTTGCTATAGCAACACGCTTTCAAGAAATGCCCAAACGAGGAAGCGAGAGCGTCCTCGTTTATTTTATTCTTTTATGTTTCCTGAGAGAGCTAAAGCATTAGCCTTTCATTAAAGTCACACGCACCACCGTGTAAAAGGGTCAACCACAATGCCTCCTCTTCCTCAGCTGTAGCAGCTACCTGAGGGAAGGTGGTAAGAGCGTAAGGTGCAGGAGGGAAAACCTGAGCGTGGACTTTGGCTTACAGAGCGTTCATTAAGTATTTAGACAGCTAGAACTGAGCAGACCAGGAGAGGCCTATAAAAGATGTAGAGAGCGCAGTCTCTGAGCTCATTAATCCAGCTGATCAGTTTACCTCTTCGACCGCTGCTCTCGCACAAGCGGGATCACGTTCCGAATCAGGCTCAGACGACCTGCACAGAGTCCCGGCGTTTACACAGAGAATGTTCTTTTGCATGCACATGATTTGCTGCTTCACCCGCCTTCCTGTGGGTCTCCTTAATCCCCGCTCATTAAAAAAGAAAAACAAAACACACATAAATGATAAACAAGGTCTTGGTATATAATAGAAGCTATAAATCAGATTATACCACAGTGCTGCTGAAGTCTTGAAGCTAATTGGTGTTGATTAATTTTCTAAGATGGCAGCTCAGACACTAGTGCAGATACACTGTGACTGGAACTGATATCACAAGCTTATATTAATCCCTTCCTTCAAATGCATTATTGTTTCTATAGTAACAGCGAATTCACAAAGACTTAGGAGCATGGCAGACATTCCGCATCATCTAAGCCTAACAATAAACTGGTTAGAGAAAAACGTGCTGCTATATCCATAAATTCTGTGAGAAAACATTTACTTAGTAATTATGTAAGATATCAAGTGTTGATCCTTTATAACTGTCAGAAAGTTGTTGTTGTTCTGGGAAAGTCTTCATGACGGATGACATTGTGCCTTCTTTTTTCTATGTTTAGCGACTCGTCGAATTGGGCACGAGATGACTGTTACAACTATAAACAGTTATAAACGGCAAACTCGTGACTTTTAGATGTTCCGCGACATAATGTGTAAGTATGAATAGATAAAAGAGACAAGTTTCTGGTGCATATGATAAATAAAACACTTCAGGATGTGCTGTCATGGTCCTTATTTACAGCACCTACAACCTTTAGCAATGTGGAAACACCAAATTATTCATTCATTCATTTCCTACCGCTTATCCGAACTACCTCGGGTCACGGGGAGCCTGTGCCTATCTCAGGCGTCATCAGGCATCAAGGCAGGATACACCCTGGACGGCACACACTCTCATTCACTCACACACTCACACACTATGGACAATTTTCCACAGATGCCAATCAACCTACCATGCATGACTTTGGACCGGGGGAGGAAACCGGAGTACCCAGAGGAAACCCCCGAGGCACGGGGAGAACATTCAAACTCCACACACACAAGGCGGAGGCGGGAATCGAACCCCCAACCCTGAAGGTGTGAGGCAAACATGCTAACCACTAAGCCACCATGCACCCCCCCCCCACCCCCAAGTATAATAATAATTATTATTATTATAGTAACAAACTATACAGACTGTGTATTAAGGAATATAATTTCTTCTTTCAGACACAACTTTAGTGTCTTCTTTACCGTTTTGGGCTTAGGTATTTTATTTCATATAAAGTTATAGGTGTTCTTTCCTTAATCCCCACAGGCAAACATGATAAACAGTCTTGGTATATGAAAGACATATACTATGCTACATCAGTGACGCTGTGATTGGTGATAATGCTAATGATGAGGCAATAAAATGTAATTGTGACTAGAACACTTTGCGTTAGTGATACATTCTCATTGCCTGTAGTTGTTATCTAATATCACTGCATTTAGTTTGTTAGAACTGCAGGTCATGGCATGGAAGTGGTTTATCTTGATAAACTCACACATACTTGCACGTTAAGGATCAATAGGCTGCAAAATAAGACACACAGAGGGCCAACGCCGGCATAACTCAAGTCGCTTATTGATTAAAGAAGCTTCTCACACTTAAGCATTTCATTTCTTACCTTCCATAACCATTACAGAACATGATGCCTTCCATACATTTTACACTGAACGCTGAAAAACATTGACCTTTTTCCACCTCACTGAAAATGATGTTTGAGGGACTGGGTTGGCTTCACAGCTAATAGCCACTATCTCGGTCAGACCCATGAGCATTATCTAAATGAGGCTCTATAGTGGTGCAGGGGTCTATGCCCAGGATTCAGGCTCATTCAGCTAATCTATTTTAATCTATCTCTCCCATCCTCACCAATCCATCCGTTCCCGCTGGACCAACCACGGCATGACTCACCTCTCGAATCAATTAAAGATCTGCACACAGAGCGCCTCTCTCAGTCCTGATTGAATGGAACTGAATTGAGGATGTCTACATTAGCCATGATTGCTCTCAGGTACCATCATGGAAGGTTATATGGCGGTTCTGGAGAGTACACTTCCTCTGATTAGCACTCCTAAGACGTAACCCTCATTCAGAACACAACACCGAGACAAAGGAGCAGGGGACAAGTAGTCTGAGTGATGGTCATCATTCATTTAGTTTCTGTTTGTTCAGGAAGAGATAAGAGGAGAGAAGTGCACGTAAGAAACGGCACGATCCGGGCCAATCGGCTTGGCTTTAAACACTGCTTTGATTCTAAACAAACAAATGCTATTTGCAGGTTATCATCCACGTGCGCTTGTGCACGGATAAAGCAATGTGCAGGACAAACATTTATTAACCATAAACGCTTGTGGACCAGCTGAACTGAGAATTAATTGCGTGAGACAGCAGATTTCTGGAGTTTCTGTTAGCTTTTCTGATCCAAGCCCTTCAGGTGTGACTGAGATGGGTAAAAGAGAAGTGTATCAGGTCCTGGCTTCTCTCTCGACTATTCATTGAATCAGTTAATCCTGACCAGCATTGCATTCCAATCAGAATGCCGTTCCGTGATAAAGAACATTTTTTGGACAGCGTGTTTGCAAAATAAAGGCTTTTCCATTCAGAACCTCTGAGATGCCTTATGTAAGCCAGTTTAAAGAGGCAGGATTACATATATCCTTCACAGTGTAAGCAGTTTCATAACCCTGTTCTTTGGAATAAAACGTTGCTTCAACCTCGAAGTATGTTTGCAAATAGAAGTGAATTACTTCTAATGTCTCGTTGATTAAAAAAAACAATTTGTATGGTGACCTAGGAAATGCTTCACCTGATCAAAAGTTGATATGTAACATCTACTCCACCTTTTCTTAATGCAAAAAAATACTTTCCACTGGTTCCATTATTACTGCCAAGTTCAAAATAATTATAAGTGTAGAAATAATTATAAGTTCCCACATAAGTGTAGGAAATGTTCGGTATTTTATTTATTAGGAAAGTCCTGATTATCTAATAATATTAAACAATTATAATAATTATATCATTCTTTCCATGGTTAGAATTGGCTGTTTAATATAATAAAACCTCCCAGATAATGTAGAAAAAAATTTCATGTAAAAAAAAAATAATGTGATATGTTTCATACATCTATTGAGCTTTGTTAATAAATAAATAAATAAATAAATAAATAAATAAATAAATAATATGTTATTAAGAATAACAGTTCAAGACTTCTGTGAGCTGAATTATATAATATTGTATAAGCTGTATAATTGCTGACTCCTGATACATGCAGTAGGGTCGTTTCATGCAGTAAGCAGCAGTGAGCTGAGAGTTGGGTGGGAACATGTTGAGGAGAATGAGGTCCTGGTGAGTGCCTAGTGATTGCTGGAGCTGCCTGTAAGTCTCATTAATACAGTCTGTGCTGTGCAGACCAGCTCTGCTGGTAATTGATGTCTCTGCATAAGGCTTTAAACTCTGCCTGCCTCTGAGCTTAACTCTGCACCTCTGATGCACTTCACTGCACACAATGGCTGTGTGTGTGTGTGTGTGTGTGTGTGTGTGTGTGTGTGTGTGTGTGTGTGTGTGTGTGTGTGTGTGTGTGTGTGAGAGAGAGAGAGAGAGAGAGAGAGAGAGAGAGACAGACAGACAGACAGACAGACAGACAGACAGACAGACAGACAGACAGACAGACTGAAAGTGAACAAGCTGAGAAAAAGTCTGAAGAGGGTGTGTGTGTGTGTGTGTGTGTGTGTGTGTGTGTGTGTGTGTGTGTGTGTGTGTGTGTGTGTGTGTGTGTGAGTGAGAGAGAGAGAGAGAGAGAGAGAGAGAGAGAGAGAGAGAGAGAGAGAGAGAGAGAGAGGGATTGCGAGTGGTTTTGGTCCCCATTAACCGCGATAAACGAGGGACCACTGTATTTAACATACAATTGGCTGCATGGTACAAACAGCAGGAAGGTTACATTTTACATCCCATCCTGCACCATAGCTTCTGATGTACTGGTGAGCTAAATCTGCTGACCAGATAAACCTGATTTGTGTTCACTGAAGCCTGAGATATTTAATGGAGTTCTACTGAATGTCGCTAGAAATGCATCATCTGAGAGCTTCGTATCAGTGCTTGCAGGAATATAAACATCGTGCAGGATCTGCTCTGTGCATCACGTTATTGAAGAACTGCAGCTTTACTTTTTCTTATTTTCTCTCTGACTGTTCACACCTGAACAGTGATTTCTGTATACAAACAAACGGTAGACTTTGGTATTCAAATGGCCGTACACTAAGTAAACACGCGTCTCGTTCTGTGTGCATGCTGTCGGGCAGCTCAGAGGCATGTGTGCGTTTGGTGTGTTGTTTCTGCCCGTGTGTGTTTACACAGTGCAATAAGACTGAGCAGATCTCGGCACAGTCTGTAGCAGCAGCATGAGTAGAGCCTGAGAGTGATCCCTCTGTCTTTCTGCGCTGCAGAGGAATTACAGCTCCCATCTGGAACCAGGGCATGCGCCAGGCAGCAACACGCAAGATCAGACCAAATGAGGACAAATACTTTATAAAATGTGAACGAAAAGAACTGATGCGATAATGAGTTGAGCAAGACAAGTGAAAGAGAGAGACAGATCATACAGAGTAAAAAAATTGAGGTGAGGGTGAAAAAGAGGGATGCGTGTCCTTAGCTCTGATTAGATCGTGTGTGTGTGTGTGTGTGTGTGTGTGTGTGTGTGTGTGTGTGTGTGTGTGTGTGTGTGTGTGTGTGTGTGTGTGTGTGTGTGTGTGTTGACAAGCCGGTGGGTACAGAAGAAATCTCTGATTATCCCTCCTCTTCTGCTCAGCCTGTGATCTACAGAAGCAGGAACTATCGGTCCTTTTCCGCTGTCCTTATTCTCTTCTTATTCTTTTCTTCTGTCATAAATTTGTCTTTTTTTTAAACATTTTACTTTTGCGCATATTTGATTCAGAGACTTGCTCTGAATGTTCAATGCAGTCTGAAACTTCACATGTAGCTTATCTGCATGTAGACAGAAGTTCTGTCACTTTTTATTACAAGTCTTCTGCACCTATCAGAGA
Organism: Tachysurus fulvidraco; assembly: GCF_022655615.1. Taxonomy (NCBI): domain Eukaryota; kingdom Metazoa; phylum Chordata; class Actinopteri; order Siluriformes; family Bagridae; genus Tachysurus; species Tachysurus fulvidraco. The sequence goes on along the minus strand of NC_062530.1, from coordinate 21,931,562 downwards.
GAGGAAAAAAAACCTAGACAGTCAGTCTGGGAAAGAAAAATGCAGCTTTATTGATTCCCACCGGGTCATTTTTACTTTATCAGCTACTTGCTTTTCAAACCAAACTGAGAGTCTATAACGTTCTCTGTATCCATTTGTGGGTTTTACATATGCACATTAAACAGCTAATAAGTAATGATCAAAATGGTCACCCATTTCTGATTTTTTTAGGTCAGACTTCTTCAGGAGTAGTGTGAACACTCAAATCTGGCCCAGATCTGATTTTTTCAAATCCGATCTCTGCCACTTCCATATGTGGTCCTGAATCAGACCCAAATCAGATTTTTTCCAATGTGGCCACAGTGTGAAACAACCAAGGCGGATTTGATGCGACTTTACCGTCGATCTACATCGACATTCGTCACAATTATGCGAAAACGTGACACAAACGTGACTGGTAACGTGTGTGTGTGTGTTAAGAGTGTTATATAAAGTGGTTATGTGAGCCAGGTCAAAATGCTTGCATTGAATACATCACATTATAGCATTACATGATATGTTTGCTTGCACCAGATGATACAATACTTCCTCCATAACCTCGCCAACTTTTTAGCGCAACGGCGTGCTGCGTGTGACGTCATTGTTATTGTTTGTTTACGCATGCGGGTCAGTTCGACACAGCAAACGGTTCACACTGGTATCTGATATAGGCCACATTTTAAAAGGTAATGTGAACAGCCAAACAAAAAAAATCAGATCTGAGCAAAATATCTAAATTGAGCATTAAGACTTGCAGTATGAACGTGGCCTAAGTGAGATTAAACAATAATTAAAATATCTCAAGAGCTTTTATTACAAAGTATAGGATTTGTCTTTTCTACAAAATTTGTGTTATTAGTTAGCATCCTGAACAATCAACCACATACTTGACATGATAAGTAAAAGCCATTTTGTGGAGATTATTACAAGGCATTTTTCACAGTTTGTACATCGTGCTTAATTACAACATGTTTTTTCCCCTTCGTTCTGTACCGCATATGATTTTCTCAGAAGCACCTATTTTTTGTCACATGCTGGTCACATGGTCTCGACACCATTTGAAAAATTCATTCTGAAATTAATACATTCCCCATTTTGGAAATTCAGGATTTTTTCTCTATTTGGCTGTAATTACATTTCTCTATAATTTGACTATATACCACATTCCTGTCTGACCTACACACTGCCCTTGGCAGGCCTTCTGAGTACTGAGTATTCTCACCTATGCCACTTGACATTTCCACCACGATGGTATTTTAATGGCAATGAGATGCAGAGGTCAACATAGCAAGTATATGTATTATGCTATATCCTGTATATTTAATACAGAAATATATATAAAAAAAAAAAACCAAGAATAGCAATGTAAGAAAAGCAAACTGCATACAAATGGCTAGTTTACAACATACACAGAAAGCAAAAGTTATCAAGGTTTATGAAGTTGTTGAGACAGAAACATGGTTTCTGGGACCAACAATTTTTTTTTGTTTGTTTTTGTTTTCTTTTGTTGTTTTTTTGTTTTTTTACAGGAAAAATCCCAAACAATTTAATAATAAAATTAAAAATAATAATAATGTCCTTTAATCAGTATCCAGCTGTGGATAAAAGCTTAAACAGCAGGCGATCTATGAATGATCATTCACCATCAAGACCTCTACAAGTCTCCATTATAAATACAATTGGAAAACAAACACACACACACACACACACACACACACACACACACACACACACACACACACACACACACACACACACACACACACAACCACACACACACACACACACAAAACCACACACAAACACACACTCAGATAAAAGCACGAATCCATGATTGAGGCCGCAGGTTACAAACAATCATAAAAGTTAATCACATGCTGCCACACTGTTGCTCAATATGCGCCATGACCAATTTTCTCAGTGTGAAATGCACACACTGATCACACGCCACAAAGTGACCTACAAACTTCAGCTCATGTCTGATCACAAGAATATACACATTCATTCTGATTTCAGTGCATCTCCTTACACTAAATACAGGAAAAGTGAGCTTTATCGACTTTGCATGTGTTCCTTTACCCGTTTTCTTTTTTTGTGTGTGTGTGTGTGCGTGTTGCTCTGTTGTCTCTGGTTCTTTACACACTGCTTTAGGTGAACAAATGGACCGCACAGAAACAAGAAACCAACCTGATGGGGTTCGGCCTACTATTTACAAGCAGCCCCCAGAAGCTGTTAGCCTTGTAAGAGGTTTGTCCTTGTTAGCTTTATGGCCTTGTTAGTTTGTTGTCCTTGTTACTCACTTCCTGTTTACATTCAGTTGGGTAATTCACATGGTTTGAGAACAGGTAAGTGCACCTACGTTTCACCACGTAGAAGTTTTTGATTGTTTAGACACCTTAGGTAACAGGGCTGGTGCCACCCGGCATTCCACCCGGGTTTCGTTACCACAAAGTAAAGTGGGTGTGTTTCTGGAGGTCTTGGAAAAACGCCCTCTTTCAAAAAAAAGAGCGTACCTGCGATGGATAATGAAGGACAAAACAGTCATACAGGTAGATTTTATATTTTATTTCTATTATGCTTTATTATCTTACAGTTACGTTATTTTACAAAACAAATAAACAACCAAAAACTACGGTTAGGGTTAGATTATCAAATAGGCCACGCCTACCCGATGGCGCAATATCTGTTACGCTGTTCTGAAATCCCTGGAAATAAGTGCATCCCGCTGCCACCCATTGTAATTTTGGTTATTTACTAGGTTAGTGTAACTAACCAAAGGTAGGAGCAAGTTTATCTGTTATTAGTTACTCTCACTCACTCATTTTCTACCGCTTATCCGAACTATTCTTGGGTCACGGGGAGCCTGTTTCTATCTCAGGCGTCATCGGGCATCAAGGCAGGATACACCCTGGACGGAGTGCCAACTCATCGCAGGGCGCACACACACACACACACTCTCATTCACTCACACACACACACACACACACACACACACTACGGACAATTTTCCAGAGATGCCAATCAACCTACCATGCATGTCTTTGGACCGGGGGAGAAACCGGAGTACCCGGAGGAAACCCCCGAGGCACGGGGAGAACATGCAAACTCCACACACACAAGGCGGAGGCGGGAGGTGTGAGGCGAACTTGCTAACCACTAAGCCACCGTCGTCGCCCCCCCCCCTGTTATTAGTTAGTTTAGTTAAATAAAATAGAAGCTAGAGTGGTCTGTTTTTCTTTGCTCATTTCCTTGGCACTGTCCATGTTCTCCTACATTTGTGAGTCTACCTTCCTTGTAACTTTGTGTCCCGAGTCCTCATTTTTATCCGCAATTTATTTTTCGGGGTTTGAATCATAAAAGCAATAATCCTACCTTCTACCCCCTGTCCTGTTACGATCTTTCAACAACTTTCTACATAAAAGGTTATTATTCCTGCACTGTCCTCAGGAAGGACACAGCCAAAAACAGACATCTGGTTCATTTAGTTGTGTGTAGCACTGCCAAGTTCTTCTGTGCCTTTAATAGCACTCATGTATTATATAGCAGCTAATATGCAAGTTGTGATAGCATCATTATTAGTTTAACATGTTTACACAGCCAAAGGGTGTTAAATGCAGTTGATTCATGGTTCATGTTAGTGTAGTTTGCTTGAGGGTGAGTCCAGTGGGAGAAGGTTACAAACGTTTTGGAAACAGAAGTGCAATTTATTTGCCATATTGAAAAGTCAATCAGCTATAGTGACTAACCATACTGAACCAATACAGTAACCCTGGCTACATGATAAGTAACATCTCTAGCCCTGCCTTTTTCCAGCCATTGGTTAGATATCCCTATTCTGGGTGGGCTACCCTTCTGCGGTAGCTCCTGTGTGTCCACATTCTCCACATCTCCTGTCCGTATGATGAATTCTGTTAGCACCTCACTCTTGGTTGCCAGTACATGAAAGTACTCATAGATGTCCATGCTTTGATCAGGACAATTAACATGGTGCTATTTATTTCTAAGTTTGGATAAAGATGAATTTGTTTCTTGATATTGGCTGCATCCCCTCCTGATCAACTTATTCAGCCTTCTGGATAACTCCACACTGCCAGCCAGGCCATATGTGTTGAAGACTCAGATTTTACTCATTCTCTGGAGGTGCCGAAATATCGCTATCTATATCGCCTTCTGGTTTCCTGTGTGATTAACGCATCCTCAGGTATGTTTATCTGCACATCTTGTATAAAATCCATGTGTCGGTTTATGTATCGGTTCAACTTTGTATTATCAGCCCACACACATCAATCCAAATGACCTCGCTATATCTGTAGGTGTAGGTTCTAGTCAGATAAATAAAGCCAATCGTCCATTTTCTGTACCACAGAAACACAAGGAACCTGGAGCTTATACAAGGGGACTCGAAAAGCAAGGTGGAAGAGGGAAGGCACCGTAGACATCATAGACCATCTCTCAAAAAAAAAAAAAAAGCCAAATTAACAAACAGCTCATGCATTTTGGACGTTTAGGGAGAGGTAGTATATGCAAACTCTGAGCAGACAGCAAAGGACGGAATCTAGCCAAGGCTCCCGAAGGTAAGTAATTATCACTAAAATATACTAGATATTTTATACTAGTATAGCATTGTACAAAGCTTTAATTAATAAAGGCACAGAATGACGATTTAAAAAGCTGACAGAGAGACCTGTGATTTCCCTTTAGCTAGCTTCAAGAACAGGGCTACCACTTGACAGATGTACAGAAAAACGTGACTTATTCTATTCTATTATTCCGTGTTAGTTTTTTTCTTCCGGTTTCTTAAAAAGGTTTAGAATAAGGCACATGCTGTATTCTCTTCATTCAGTGTGGAGAAGAAATTCAAGGGAAATGTCAAGCCTGTAAAAATGAAATGAAAAAGGAAGTGCTTATGACGGATCAAAAGCTTAACCAAGCCGATCGAGGGTGTGGGGTAAAAGTTGGCACTTAAGACCAGGGAAATGAAGCTAATTAAGTGCATTGCTGTTGCATTTGCCTAGGGTTACTACTGACAGCTGAGCCAGGTGTTTGGCGCTACTCTACACACGAGGAAGTGCCTCCTCGCAGTTCTGAGAAAGGCTCGCATTGAGATCTATTCACTCAAGATCAAAATTTATTTTGCAGCTTCACTCTGGCTCTGCTAGAAAGGGCGATAGCTGTACGCTGGGCAATAGCAGTGATGAGACACATTTACGCTACTCTTCAGTGATACTGACAAAAGCGTATGGATTCATCAGCTCATGACAGATCCCAGCTTGTAGAGAAGACGAGGAAATATAAAAAGTAATGGAATATATGCTCCGTGAGAGGGCAATTCACCTCAGGATGGCCATTACCCAGCATGCAATAAAACCAGCGAAACACAAGTACAGAGTGGAGATTACATGATTACATGAAGAAGAAAACTGTTTAAACTGCTTATATTGCCTTCATCGATCAAAAGCGAACGATCAGTGAAATCTGGGAAAAGTTTCTTTTTTTAGACGATCTACGACTCTCGATGCGTTCTACAAGATAAAAGTCTGTCGAACATAACACGGTACATAAATGAAGCACCACAATTAGAAATAAGTAAATGTGTAAGACATTATAGACTGAGGATAAAAGTAAAAGACAACACAATGTGCTTTTATACATTGCACGATCATTATGTATACACAAGCTCTATACACACAGTATCTTTCAGTGCCTTGCTCAAGGGCACCTCAGTCGTGGTATTGCCGGTTAGAGACTCGAACCCGCAACCTTAGGGTTAGGAGTCAAAGTCTCTAACCATTAGGCCACGACTTCCCCAATGAGCTCATTATCTGTTTATTGCACTGATTAAAAACATACAAATTAATGTTTCTTCCATTTTCCTGTATTCATTATTCCCATTATGTAATAACAATAAATTAATCATTCATTGAAAATGTTGCCCATACTAATTTGACTTTATTTTGAACAACTAAATAAAAACAGAAATAGTTTTTCAAGGCAGAAACAAACTAGAGACATGTTGGTCCTTTTACCTGGTAGTAAACATTTAAATTATTACATTGCAGTGGTGGCTCAGGTGGTTAAGGCTCTGGGTTGCTGTATGATGCCTAACCCTGCGCTCAGACCCTAACATCCAAAATTCGGATATGTGAAGAAAGGATTTCACTGTGCTGTAATGTATATGTGACAAAATAAAGGCGTCTTATTATTACCTTGAAGTTTGACTCTCTGCAGTTCTGTTGTACACTCAAATTGGACTCTGCTATAAATGCATCTTTATTTAACCAGATGTTATTTTAAAACTAGCTTTGCTGTCAACAAAATACATACCCTAATTATTAAAATGTAACTCATCCAGTATATGTTTTATCATACATGCTGTTTAACAAATATATATATATATATATATGTATAGCAAATACAAATATATTAATAAAATAAATAAAATGTGAAACACTTATTCATCTACCATACTGTATCAGGACACAAGCCCAGCACACACGTCATCTCTGGAGGCTAAGCGACAGCATCTATAACGGACCAAATATTTAAACCTTCCAGTAACAATCTAAGAATCTTAACTATTGAGACCCTGACGCCCCACACAAAAACCTGCTCTCTGGAGGAGTCCAGTGCTTTTCTACCAGAGCTATCGAGGCCACAGATCAATACAACTCTCACAATGATGTGTGTTAATGCTGAGGGGATAAACAAAACTTTAGAGCTCTCTTCGCTGCATGACTCAATCCTGCGTCCCAGATTAATCCAGCAACAAATTCTCTGCAACAAATACACTCTGGATACTCAACTAAATAACGCAATTCTTACAGATAAGTGGGAATTCAAATAGAACATGGTTATACCTGCTATAAAAGTTGACTAGTTAGTGACTATTCATTGGTGGTTATGCTAAAAATCCAGCTAGACTAGAAATCTGACATCACAGACTGCATGAATGAACAATTCATACAATTCTGAAATCAAAACATACAATTCTGAAATCAAAACATAGAATTATCTGCTAGCCTACTGGACATGTCATTCACCTGAAATCTCACTGGGATTAAAATTAGTCGCAAACATAATGTAAGAATGTGTGCAAAGCTAGTTAACTAGTAAAGTGAAGTATAGTCGGTAAAGGAAAAGACTAAAAAAACTATTCTAAGAAACTGTTCGATCACCTCATATTTGTTTCCTTGACAGTAAAGCCCTATTCGGGCGGGATTAGTTTTACGCGGGGACGTGGGGGTAAAGTAATTATTACCAGAGCTTCCTGTGATTTTAGTCCCGTCCGAATGTGCCATCTCGGTAATCATTACAGACAATTTCAGTAAAGATTACGGCGACTTTTAGGAAAAATTACCTCAGGTACTAATAATCCCATCCGAATAAACCCGCTGTAAATATGTACGGTAAAATTCCGTCATTTCCTTTTTAAAAGTAGTTTTTGCAAGCATGGAGGCGCTTGAAACAGGAAGCAACGTCATACACACATGACGACAAGGAGGTTACTGTGGTGCGTAAAGCGAGTTACCCCTCTCACTTCTGCGAGTTACCCCTCTCACTTTACTGAGATGTCTTGTCCCGTGCGAATTGGCCAATTAATATTACAGACGTCCTGAGGTAAAATTGCATTACTCCACGTCCCCACGTAAAAGTAATCCCGTCCGAATAGGGCTTAAGGCAGTAAACAACATTTTACTTCTGTCTGTCTTGCATCTTAATCATAATGTTTCCTGAGGCAGCTCCATTTGGTGCAAGTGAGATATTTTTGTGAGATTTTAATTTTTATTCAAATTTTTCTTGTCATTATTTACAAATGCGTATTTCTGATTCGGGAAAAGCTAAAAGCTAGGAATTAATCCGACTATTAAAAGTTAAAATGTATGATTCCCCATGCTTACAAATACATCTCTTATCTAATTTCATTATGCATCTTTTCTAAATTCACTCAAATAAAATGATTATCCAAAACGATCACGGTTGTATTTAACATTACAAACTAGGATGCAGCTGTATGGATAAAGAATGAGAACGGGATGTAAGCGATGCTGCTTTAATAACAAATCGACACAAAAGTCAATCTAAATTACATACTGAACGTTCAATCGAACTGAAACAATTCTTTGAAAATATTTCATGCTGCGGTACAAAAGAAGTCAATCTACGTTTTTTTTTTTTTTTTTTTTTTTATGCTGACATTCCATCATCACACAGATGTTGATTTAGCTTTGAAATGCCATTTCATTCAGAAGCAGCTGTCAGATGTGGAGGGAAAAAAATCGTGCATCTCTCAGCTGCTTTGGAAAAGCCGCAATTTCCGTTTGTCTGGACGGACAGCTCCGGTTGAGCTAGCCTGTCAGGAGAGTGGCGTTATCTACACAAGTGTTCATCAGGGACTCTCAGATGTCAGGTGAAAAGGTACTGAGAACATTTCATCTCTCTTAGTTTGTCATTATTGTCCCATTTTTACACACGCTTTACTAGTGTTTACAGCATGTGTTTTTAAAGTTATAGCGTTTTGGGATTTTTTTGGTATTGAGAAGAAAAAAAAAAGCTCGTCTGTCAAAGCTCTTTCTGCACTAGATGTCGGCATTTTACAGGAGGTGGATTCTTTAATAACAACTTTTTAAGTCAAATAGCCAGCCTTTATTATTAATGGAGGCGGTGCACTTGCTGTACATCCACCTGCCTGTGCGACATGAAATAAGCCATAAGTGTCTGGTGTCAAAAAAACGCTATAACTTCTCTCCCATGAGAAACTAGGCCATAGCTTAACTCATACCAGTGTTTATAGCTTCTGATTTTCTGCCATACTCGGTGGGAGAGATCCCTGGATTCCAAAGTTTATTCAGAGTTCCTGAGCGATATTATTAAATCCTCATTTCGCCCCATTTTAGCCATAAGTTAATACACTTCATAATAACGCACAAAATCAGATCATGAACAAACTGACCAAAGCGAGTTGCTTCCTTAATACGTCTTGTCCTGATAATTCCTGTCAATCCCAGCAAAACGTTGCTTATTCTTATACAACAACACAACTTGGTGCCCCCCCCTCTCTAAAACCACAGTGATTTATCATCAATGAAAAAATTTAATCTGTTATAAATTGATATGCACATACAGAGAAGTTTATTAGGATCACCTGAACATTCATGCAGTTATCTAAGGAGCGACTCGCATGGCAGCAGTGATAAAACCATAAAATCATGCAGATATGAGGCAGCAGGTTTGAGTAACGTTCACATCGTGCGCAACAGCCTCTAGAATTTCTTTAAAAGGGTGTAATAAAGAATAACTATTCAAGTGGAGAGAAAACACATTGTTTATGAAAAAAGTCAATGAGGAATGCCCAGCCTGGATCGATCTGACATAACAGACAGTAACTCAGATAATCTCTACTTGTGTTGAGCAGAAAAGCATCTCAGAATATAAAACTTGCCCAACATTGAAAAGAATAGACTAGAAGAAACGAAATGGGTTCCAATTCTGTCAGCCAATAACAAAGAGTTCAGACTGCACTGGACAAAAAAACATAGCCTGGTTTAATGAATCGTCATAACTGCTGAAGTACACAGACGGTAGGGTCAGAATTTAGCACCAACAGCGTCAACCCATAGCCCCAACTTGCCTTGTGTCAACGGTTCAGGCTGTTGAAGGTGCTGTAATTGTGTGGGGAATTTCTCTTGGCACGTAATGGGTCATTAATACCAATCAATCATCACTTGAATGCCACGGACTATTTGTGTACTGTTCCTGTCTATCCAATGCATCACTTCATTGCTACAATTTACCATCTTCTAATGAGTTCAGTGATCTTCATGGTCTTGCCAGTAACTGGATCTGAGTACAGTTTAACATCTTTGGGACGGGGTAGAACGTGACAGCTCGAAAGTACACCTGAAAAATCTGCAGGAATTGTGTAATGCAATCGTGTCAATGTGGACCAGAATTTTTATGACAACTTGTGGAATCCGTGCCATGAGGAATTTTGGAAAAAGGCAAAGAGTGACAGTGACGTGACATACAGCTAAGTATGGTGACCCATACGCAGAAGTCGTTCTCTGCTTTCAACCCATCCAAAGTGAACACACACCCGGAGCAGTGTGTGTTCCGAGCAGCCCTATTCAGTATTAGTACAGCCCATTTCTAATACAGTGCTCATTCAGTGTAGTCTGTCTTATCACTTTTCGTTATGTTAGTTATTTTGTCTTACATTATGTGAGTGTACACTATACAATGTGGTGATGTGGTAGCTCTGTGGTTAAGGTATTGGGCTGGCAATTGAATGGTTGTGAGTTCGAATCCCCGATCCACCAAGCTGCCACTGATGGGCCCCTGAGCAAGGCCCTTAACCCTCAACTGCTCAGTTGTATAAATGTAAGTCGCTCTGGAAAAGGGAGTCTGCTAAATGCTGTAAATGAAGTCTCTTCGTATGATCTGTTACTATAGATATGATAACATAGAACAAGAGTGTTGAATGGCCATTGTCACTACTGTCAATTAATCAATCTGATTTAAGGATTCTATAAAACCGTGATACGGATGCAAAACAATGACATTCTGTTTCAGTGCCGTATCGAAAAAAATGTTCCGTATTGTGTTGCTACAACTGGAATATTATGAATACGCATCATACCGTAAAACTGGGATGTGGTTTCACTCCTACGATCCTGGAATCTCCAAAGTAAATAACAGTGATGCGAAAAACAATAATAGTCTCCTGTCTTCATAATAAAGAACAGAACCAAGCCCGGCTTACTAACTGACTCTGTATGTATGTGTCATAGCAGAGAGCTGCAAGCATGAAATTGCTTTCTCACAGCCTCAGCTCAGATAGGCTGTGTTTGCTATGTCTGGAGTCGTGTCGTTTGTCATGGTTCAGGCGAAGTGTGTCAGAGCTGAACCGGTGTTGTTGGCTGTAGCGTGACCCGAAGATGAAAATGAACTTCTCTTTCCTTCTCTGCATATAACGGATTGTAATTCAGAAAGACTGTCAAACAAATCCAGATGTACTGCAGCTATTACTGCAAACACAAAGGCAATCTCGGAGCTACTATCGTTCAATAATCATACTCAATTATAACACTCAATATACAGTTGTCAGGTTTTTTGCTTGGACATTCTCTGCCGGAACATTAGGGGGCGTTCCTACAGGGAATGTCCAAGCAAGTCCTGACAGTGACACAAAACTAGTGTTGGGCAATAACGCATTTCTAGTAACGCGTTACTGTAACGCTGTTACTTTTGACAGTAACTAACACTCTAATGCATTACTTTATAAATAAAGTAACCCCGTTACCGTTACCATATGGTGCGTTTGTCCGTTACTTTTTAAATGAATTCATTTAGGCTGAAGTGTAGCCTACAGCCTAACCTGTTTACAGCATTGACGCATTGTAGGATTGGTGGATGCCAACCTGTAAACACAAAGACGCCGCACTGTGGGCGTATTTCCGTTTATTCAAGTATGTGCGGCAGTAATGGTGAGTCAAGGCGAGAGCAAGACGGGTTTCTCAAAGTGGATATATTTCACTTTAGTTGAGTATAAAGACAAAAACCTTTTAGTCAAATGTACGCTGTGTCTTTCTGGTTCTGGTAGGTCCTGTCTACTGCAATAAACAGCAACTCCAATCTGGAGGTAGAAACTACATGCCTCGACGAAGCTACGTAGAATCTAACCCGGTGTCGGTGGACACACTCAAAGTAAGTCAAGCCCATCCAGCCAAACAACAGCGACTAGAATTTAACCGGACTGTTAGCCAGGGACAGATCAACAAACAGTTTTGTGTTTGTATAGACCATAATGTATAAAAGGGCATTAATGGGAACATTAAAGAACGTTCGTTAAAAAAGTCAGTAAACTAAAAAGTTAATTTTAACAGTAACGCATTACGTTTTGGTATACGTAATCAACAAAGTAATTGAGTTACTTTTTGAATGAACTAGTAACTGTAACTAGTTATTATTTCTTAGTAACTAGCACAACACTGCATAAAACACACTGCTGGAATGCTCCATAATGCTCAAAAAAGTAAAAGTCCTGACAACAGTCCCATTCGAGCCTAATTAGTCATGAACGAAAGACCAGACTCATTTGTTCTAGCAATCCAGATTAAACTTTATATAAATGATTGGACCGGTACAGTTATTAAACATGACAAACATCACTGTACAGACTTTCTGTAAGTCTTATAACTGAAGGAAAGTTTTTCACTATGCAGTGTGAAGATCCTGTACCGTGAAATTCCCATGGGAATAAAGGGTTGAAGGACACAGAGACAAATAGAGCAAAGGGGAGAAAAAACGGCAAACAGAAGAAAGTCTTTCCACAATCCATAGCTCAGGTTAAATTTCAACCCGAGTGCCTTGAAATGATCATTTCCCAGCTGAAGAGTAATATCTGTCGCAGGTCATATTCATGAACCCAGAGCCACCACTTTCTGAAATGAAACCAGCTTCTACAATTCACTGAGTACGACTGACTTTATTAACCTTTAACAAGAGAAGCAACACCTTACAATCTGACTTCTTCCAGAATTAAAAGAGAAAAAGAAAAGAAAAGACTTTGTCTTGAAGATGACTGCAGTTGATCAGGCTACTGCTCTTTATATAGCTTACTTTTTTGTTGGTGATGTCTACAAGTGTGTTTTTGGATCTCTAGGTCACACCACATACAATCTAAAAGCCTGATAAAAATCTGACGACCTGAAAGCTCGACTGCTTTTACAAGCTGAAAGGAAGTAGCTGATTTGTTCAGATTTTGAACAATTTATACATCAAACTATGTATATATTTTATTAACTAAAATGGGTAAATGAGCTGGCAAATATCTGGTTCCTCCAGGCCTTTTATGTTATGACATCATGACATCATGTTTATGAGAGAGATCATTATGATTATTACTGTCTAAAGTGCAGAATGCAATTATTCCGCTAATCAAGAAGCCAAACAGCCGAAAAAGTCATCTAGTGCAATGCACTGTGTCCAATTATTTACCTATCCCACAACAACAATGACAGATAGCATTAACGATCCATGCTAAAATAAAGTGTGTGTGTGTGTGTGTGTGTGTGTGTGTGTGTGTGTGTGTGTGTGTGTGTGTGTGTGTGTGTGTGTGTGTGTGTGTGTGTGTGTGTGGGCGTGTGTGTCAGTATGTTTGTGTTTTAGACACAACTGCAATCTCAACACTCTTAGATTCACAAACATGCTGCATCAGGCTCATTGGGATTCAGACTGTGTTACTTAAACAACGAGAGACGTCTTGCGAAAATGACCTGCAAATACAAGCGGTAAAGCAACAGCCATGCTGCAAATGAAACATAACGAACTGTGGGCTCTGTAGAACATGTCGTAGATGTGCTCGTTATTGTAATTAGTATTTGTTTCCGATCTGTTTTGATGACAAAGAACAATAATCCTGTTTTAGATGTTTAAGATGATTTAGATATCAAACAGTGGTATTAAAAAAAGAAGAAAAAAAAACACAAATCAGCTAATAATAAAGCGACATGTCGATAGGCAGGTCTCAGACTCACCGTGACCTGTCTGGGTTGTAATGTTCAAGATGTTTAAGATGATTTAGATATCAAACAGTGGTATTAAAAAAAGAAGAAAAAAAAAACACAAATCAGCTAATAATAAAGCGACATGTCGATAGGCAGGTCTCAGACTCACCGTGACCTGTCTGGGTTGTAATGAAGTCAGTTAAAGACTGTGAAGTGAAAGTGAAATGAAATCAAATGTTTATTCAGAATATGTGGCCCAATAATCAATTACCATTAGAATTAAAAAAGTCCCTGTTGTTGTACTGAGAAGGTGACAAGTCTTTTTTTTAATTATATAATATAATTAAATTGCATATAAATAATTAAATTGCATATAATTGTCACACATGTGCAAGTCACAAGTAAGTCTCAAGTCAAGTCGAGTCTTTTTTTAAAATTTGTCAAGCAAGTCTCAAGTCTCAAATTTGCAACTTAATTCTGACTCGAGTCAAGTTGAGTCCCCCATTTCTGAGTCATACAACTCGAGTCTGAGTCAAGTCTCAAGTCATGAATGTCAAGTCAAAGTCAAGTCGAGTCTTTTTTAATATTTGTCAAGCAAGTCTCAAGTATCAAATTTGCGACTTAAGTCTGACTCGAGTCACGTCATATGACTCGAGTCTGAGTCAAGGCTTAAGTCATGAATGTCAAGTCAAAGTCAAGTCGAGTCTTTTTTAAATATTTGTCAAGCAAGTCTCGAGTATCAAATTTGCGACTTAAGTCTGACTCATATGACTCGAGTCCCCCATTTCTGTAAAATACAATAAATCAAATCAAAGAGCAGGTTCTTGTGTCATATGATCAGCCAGTTTGTTTCAGTCAGAGAACTTTTAAATACATCAGTCTTTACGTATCTGTCTCTCTGTCATCTTTTATCATTACGTGAACCATTTTCCCGCATATTAAAGCTTTTTTTAAGCAGCTTCAGGTGTTAAGCTGGTCACTGTTTGATAGCATAACATGATTAATGGGGAAAAATTCCATTATTCCTAGCTGCATTTTCACTTACATATTAACCAAGAAGCAAAAGCAAATATTTAACAGCTCCCAGGTTAACCCTATTAGAAAATGAGATTAGCACTGCATGAGAAAATACGGCTGAGAAAATGTTCCGCTTCTGAAGCCCAGAGCTAATTAATCCTAACCAATAGATGGTCTGTAATCATAGAGATCGTTTGTGTTTACCTGTTGGCATCAATAGCAGCATCAGCTAACATAACAGAGACTCGATATTCATGTATATGCTGAGTTCTTTAGTTGTGTTGTGATGTTTGTTACAGTCTTAAAGCCCTCGTGGTGTGGCAGTGACATTTAAGCCAGGCAGTTTGTGCCATGCGTCCTGCACTCTCCTTAATTGAAACAGATGGAGAGTCTGGGGCATGGCCTCAGGGCCCAAATGCACATTTATGACTCACACACGTACACATACGTACACCCATATGACTGCTGCTACCGCAATACCTCCAACTGGATCGGAATTCCACTAATAAGCAAGACCTTATCCGCAATCAAGTGGGATTTCATTTTCAATGCTTTCAAATCAAAACAGTATCTATGTAAAGATTAAAGACTGAGGCCAAGATGAAAAAAAAAAGGATGCATGCAGGTTTAAGTTGAGCAAACAAGATACAGAGACTGGTCAACCTGAATAATCAAGGACATCTTAGCTTTAAATCATGAGAGACAAGTGTAATGAAAACAATGTTGTAGTCATAGCAAAATCCTCTTGAAAGTCAGAACACTTCTTCTGAATTTTCATTGAGAGGGAAAAAAAGGTTGGAAAAAAGGTCCGCGATCGATCGACTCTTATTGCTACCATACATGCAGTGACAGATAATTATTAGGTAATAAGAAGTGAAAGCAGATATTGAGTATTACCTTGTTTATGTGCAGAAAGCAGAATAGTAATATTCCAAACATCAATCTGTCGGAGCTTCAAAGAAATGAAATTCCAAAAATGGGTACTGGAGGTCAATCCTGCCCCCAAACACCAGGTTAAAAATTACTTAGATACAAACAACCTGGCTCCCATAGCCTGTCTGGTGCAGTTAGATATGCAGGAGTGTGTTTGTATGTATGTGTGTGAAAGAGAGAGAGAGAGAGAGAGAGAGAGAGAGAGAGAGAGAGAGAGAGAGAGAGAGAGAGAGAGAGAGAGAGAGAGAGAGAGAATTAGAGTTAGAGAATGATCCATTCACCTGTTGGTGAGCCAATCTGATAAAGTGAAGACTGTTCTGCCATCTCCACTGACCTGGGAACAGATGTGTGTGACAGAAGTATATAGTGAGCATTGTGTTTTGTGCTGCTCTCAGATCAGGCCATCGGGTCACACCAGGCTTCTACTGCCCTCTGTGTGTAACGCTGATATGAGCCGGAGTAAGAGGATCAGCTTTCGGCTAGGCCAGAAAACAATACCTGCTCATTCAGAGCCTAAAGGCATGTGTGTGTGTGTGTGTGTGTGTGTGTGTGTGTGTGTGTGTGTGTGTGTGTGTGTGTGTGTGTGTGTGTGTGTGTGTGTGTGTGTGTGTGTGTGTGTGTGTGTGTGTGTGTGTGTTTTGGCTAGGAGGCCATGCAGGCTTGGTGCCATTTGGCTCTAATGACAGCCTCCCTTTTTAACTTTTTATATAAAGATAGACATTTCTGAAAACACACACAGCCACCAGACTGATCTGTACTGCACTGGTTTGAAAGGTGGCTAAAGTTCAAAGAAGGTGTTTGTTATAATTTTACTCATTCATACAAGCCAGCACGTTAACACTTTGGCATCGTTACCTACATACAGTCTTTAAAAAGACTTTATATTGCATAATGAATAAAAATGTGCCATTATGTGAATTCTGAAACAGCCAGACTGTAGCACAGATATGTGTCTGTTACACACCATTCTCATTGTCTTTATCACAGTTAGATACAGAGAGTGCAGTCAATAACAATCCTCACTAACCGTATCGCACTTGGAACACGAACAGTCTCAGATGTATGACTGGTAGACATGATTTACTATACCTGAATGTGAAATAATCTTCAAGATGGGATTTAGGTCACCTGCAATGTCCACACAATATAAGCACCACAGTGCAAGGTATTAACAGCATCATCTCCATACACTACTACAAAAAATTTTGTAGTATTAGTTTGGGTCTTTGAAAACAAATCACAAGTCTAGATAATAAATTACACAATGGATAAATTCAAAGCATCTCCAGTCCATATCCTAAGTGCCCTTGACAAAAAATGATGTCTGTAACTAAATCAATTCTGGGTTTGTTTAGGAACACACATCATTAACACAGGATTGTTGTCACAAATACTCTTTGCAGTTTTACACATAATTACGCACCTTATAAGAGTGTTGCTAAAGATGATTTAACAAATGCGTTCTATTCGGTTTTGTTTTTTGCACTAGTTAATGGTTTCCGCTGAGCCTTTCAGTTGAAGTGATTCAATTGGACCAGAAAATGGTATTATATTCAAAATATTGTGAGCTGCACTCATTCTGAATGCTGCTCTGCTCCATAACCAACACTGACATGTTTTCCATTGTCAAAATTCGAAAAGGAAGTATGAACATTCTGACCAATTCAGGTCCAATTCAACCAGTTCAGCTCCTCGCACAAAGAACGAATGCATGCATAGTTTTCTGAGGACCACTAGCTTGAAAATCACACTTGGCCAAAATGGATCAACCTGTCAGTGCATTTAATGTTAAGTGCACTTTAAAAACCCTTTCCCAACTCAAGCCATCTATTACTTTCATACAAGCATGTGATAGTGTGTTGTTGTTCTGTGCTCATGTGAATATCAGGACATGTGCATGTGAGTGTATAAGTAAGACTTACACATATCCAGGGCAAATAATAAGCAGCTGTGAGGAAGCATGTCAAAGTCCATCTTGTACAGCACCATTTCACTCTGAGTGATGTAACATAAAAGGAATGAAATATTTATGATGGTGGTGAGAGTGAATGTGAGGGAGGGATAGAGAGAAGCAGCCTGTGTCCTACCCAAATGTCATGGACACGACAATGTCCTGCGAGACTAGACTCTCCGTAGGCTGGACGCAGAGCCGGGCTCGTCTCCCTTCACATGCTGACAGGCCTGAGGATACGAGGACAGCCATCTGCTCTGCGACCTCAGCTGTAAGCACAAGCACGTCCCTAAACCAAAGTGCTCAGTGTCACCAAAGACAGCACACAAACAAAGTCTCTATCTATAAGCATACTCTTGTCCAAAAGATCACACGGTACTATGGCTATAAAAGAAGTAATATTAAAAGTTCAGTCAAGTTACTACAATTAGACTCAATATTCAAGTCTCACATTCTCCATGGTCTCCATGTCAGCAAGATGAAGCGATATTAAAACGTCCTGAATTTTACAGTATACATTATACATTACGCTAAAATCACAGGCGAAGGAATAACAGCACATCTTGATATTTTTATATTTCTCTTAAGCCACTGATTTGCCAGTCATTACCTTTGTAATAAAATAAAGACATGCCATTCTTTTTGAAAGTATATACAGGTATAGTTGTATAGTTGTTGTGGAACAGCTATGTAACAAGACATGTCCTGTTATCATTTACATTATATGACCGGATCAGTCGCTTACTTTCTCTTGATGTTAATAAGAAATGCAGATTGTTGACAAACCAGAAAACACAAAGAACTCAAGCACAAAGATCTTTCTTGTGGTGAATTATCACAGCTTGGAATGACGGCGATTTCGTCCTTGGCTAGTTAAACATACACAGCAGGAAGTAAATCATACAAGCCTATAAGTTTGTGTTTTGTGAGCAACATGCTAGCCAGCTATCTGTAATTAGTGATGTATATTTTCCTTCTCAAACCATTATCAATGTTATGGTTTTAACAAATGCACATGTTTGAATGTTTACTGATCTAAATCGACTATTTGTACTTACAGTACAACCTATTTACAGATAAACAGTGCTTCTTTATTTTTCCTCAGATGCTCAGCGCAGCCATATTGATTTGACATCACTCTGTTAACCTGAAAGGATATTGTTTAAACAAGTTAAGGGATACAGTGAGGTAGTTATGGGATACAATGTGGTAGTTAAGGGATACAATGTGGTAGTTAAGGTATACAGTGTGGTATTTAAGGGATATGGTGAGGTAGTTAAGGGATACAATGTGGTAGTTAAGGTATACAGTGTGGTATTTAAGGGATATGGTGAGGTAGTTATGGGATACAATGTGGTAGTTAAGGGATACAATGTGGTAGTTAAGGGATGAAGTGTGGTAGTTATGGGATACAATGTGGTAGTTATGGGATACAGTGAGGTAGTAATGCTATACAGTGAGGTAGTTATGGGATACAATGTAGTAGTTAAGGGATACAGTGTGGTAGTTATGGAATACAATATGGTAGTTAAGGGATACAGTGTGGTAGTTAATTGATACAGTGTGGTAGTTAAGAAATACAGTGTGGTAGTTATGGGATACAATGTGCTAGTTATGGGATACAGTGTGGTAGTTAAGGTATACAGTGTGGCAGTTAAGGGATACAGTGTGGTAGTTACGGGATACAATGTGGTAGTTAAGGGATACAGTGTGGTAGTTATGGGATACAATGTGGTAGTTATGGGATACAGTGTGGTAGTTATGGGATACAATGTGGTAGTTAAGGGATACAGTGTGGTAGTTATGGGAGTGTGGTAGTTAAGGGATACAGTGTGGTAGTTAAGGGATACAATGTGATAGTTAAGGGATGAAGTGTGGTAGTTATGGGATACAATGTGGTAGTTATGGGATACAGTGAGGTAGTAATGCTATACAGTGAGGTAGTTATGGGATACAATGTGGTAGTTAAGGGATACAATGTAGTAGTTAAGGGATACAGTGTGGTAGTTATGGAATACAATATGGTAGTTAAGGGATACAGTGTGGTAGTTAATTGATACAGTGTGGTAGTTAAGAAATACAGTGTGGTAGTTATGGGATACAATGTGCTAGTTATGGGATACAGTGTGGTAGTTAAGGTATACAGTGTGGCAGTTAAGGGATACAGTGTGGTAGTTACGGGATACAATGTGGTAGTTAAGGGATACAGTGTGGTAGTTATGGGATACAATGTGGTAGTTATGGGATACAGTGTGGTAGTTATGGGATACAATGTGGTAGTTAAGGGATACAGTGTGGTAGTTATGGGAGTGTGGTAGTTAATGGATACAGTGTGGTAGTTAAGGGATACAGTGTGGTAGTTAAGGGATACAGTGTGGTAGTTAAGGGATACAATGTGATAGTTAAGGGATGAAGTGTGGTAGTTATGGGATACAATGTGGTAGTTATGGGATACAGTGAGGTAGTAATGCTATACAGTGAGGTAGTTATGGGATACAATGTGGTAGTTAAGGGATACAATGTAGTAGTTAAGGGATACAGTGTGGTAGTTATGGGATACAATATGGTAGTTAAGGGATACAGTGTGGTAGTTAATTGATACAGTGTGGTAGTCAAGAAATACAGTGTGGTAGTTATGGGATACAATGTGCTAGTTATGGGATACAGTTTGGTAGTTAAGGTATACAGTGTGGCAGTTAAGGGATACAGTGTGGTAGTTAAGGGATACAATGTGGTAGTTAAGGGATACAGTGTGGTAGTTATGGGATACAATGTGGTAGTTATGGGACACAGTGTGGTAGTTATGGGATACAGTGTGGTAGTTATGAGATACAATGTGGTAGTTAAGGGATACAATGGGGTAGTTAAGGTGTACAGTGTGGTATTTAAGGGATACGGTGAGGTAGTTAAGGGATACAGTGTGGTAATTAAGGGATATGGTGTGGCAGTTAAGGGATATGGTGTGGTAGTTAAGGGATACAGTGTGGTAGTTAAGGGATACAATGGGGTAGTTAAGGGATACAGTGTGGTATTTAAGAGATACTAACTAAATGGAAGGTTTTTTTTAACTAAAAAACAGATTTTTAGCTGGATGTTTACATAATAACAAATTAGTATTTGAATATTTTGTTATGCACCAGATGAAACAAAACTTCACTGAACTTATTCCCAATGATCTTAATTAACATAACAACCATTTGCCACACAGGGTTTCATGAGCTTAATAAACTTTTGCCAGTCCATTGTTCTTGTTTTCATGTTGTTTATAGCATTATTTTATATAGATTTGTCCCACAACATGCTAATCAGCTACAGCACTTTCTGAATATACGTTAAAATGAGCTTTTAGTCGGCTGATATTGCCAATTTAACTTTCAGAAGGAAACACCTGTTAATACGCCCCCTGCTGGCTCTGAGGCGTTATACAGCTAATATTATATTGCTCATTTGTTAAAGCTGAAAGCTACTGGGTCAGTCAGTAATCTGTCCAGTTACATTTATAAATGTACATTTGTATGTACATATGCATGTTTCAGATAAGTAACGTTTATACAAACACCAATAAAACCTCTACAGCACAGTTTTAGAGCACTCAATATTTTCCCTTACTGGAAATGACGTCATATTTTCTGAAGCATCTCAGAAAAAGTGCTTGTTGTCGTTGTTGTATCTCTGATTTCAGATTTCATTGAGTCTGCTGACTTTTAAGTGTTTAATGATTCACGTTCTAATGTGTAGTGAGTCAGGGTTCTTACTACTGCCCAAACACAATAGGCTTGTGTTCTTACTATTTACCAACCTAAAACCTCCAGGTACATTATTTGGACTCCACTTCCTGAAAATGAGGACGTCCAGTGGACGTGGTGTCTGTGTAAAGCTCACATCATCGTCAAGGACACCTCCTTGACCCTCCTTCCCTCTGTGAATAGCTTCAGGTAAGTGACAGCTTTTACCCCACAGCGGCCTCCTTACTGAACCCCCCACTGACAGTAATAGTCCCCCTTCACTCTGATGTACCCTTCAAAACTGCAACATATCACTGAATATTTTCTCTGTATGTGTATATATATATATATATATATATATATATATATATATATATATATATATATATATATATATATATTCTGTATATTCATAGACATATATATGCAAACAGAAGACATGAAATAAACATCTGTCTTTTATTTTTTATAAAAATTGTTTAGAGCACAGTATAATTATTAAATACTTTTTTTTTTTGCATTAATATGTGAATCCATTTACCATTTCATATCTTACTGTGCCACCCATTAGTGGTTAAGAAAAATGTCCATTTTAGTTGTGTAGCTGTGTACAGAAAATAAGTCCTTAATGTCCTTCTTTGCTTTACTTAACTACATTGTCTGTATTTACTAAATGTATGCTAAAAACTCTGTTTAACCCTTTGTAGCCCTCAGGTGGACCTAAACTGTTTTTATATATTTTGTGTTATATTAAAAGAAAAATTATGGATTTTTTTCCAAAATGAAAAACCTCTTTTCTTTGAAGAACCTGTACGAGAAAAAACAAATCCTTCTCCCAAATGTTTACATCTCTTTTAAGGTCCTTGGGTCAATTTAATCCAATAATAAATTCTCAGAAGTGTAATTGATAACAGATGACTCATGGTAAATATTAATAAATAACTTAATAAATAATTTCATGTCAAAGTCACAATGTAAATGCACTTGTGATGCCTCTTATCTAAGGATGTTAGTAAAGCCCAAGTTCCTGAGCATGTGCATTCATGGTGAGAAGGATTCAGGTGCAGGATCCTGTTACCCAAAACTGCACATCCCAGACAGCCACCTAAAGTAATGGTGGTGTGGTGTGTGTGCTCATGTGTGAACATGGGAGCACTAGGTGTGTAGCAAAGACCACTGTAGCTTGCACCCGGTGGTAACAACATGGTCTAGCATCTACTATTAAAATGGTGTTTGTTTCTCACAACTAAAGTCTGTTATTCTGTAGCGGTCAGTGGTGACAGCGTTGGCTCTGGGTCACTGACCAGAGGTCGGGCCCAAGGTTCAAGCCCAAGCATGTTAAACTGCAACTGGTGTGCCCTTGAGTAAAGACCTTAACCCTTTCTGCACCAGGGGTGCTGTAGCATGTTTAACAAGCTGGCTTGTATGAAGAAAAGATTTTCACTGTGCTATAAATGTATATGTAATAAATAAAGGCTTCCTTTTTTATAATTCTTCTCTGTTTTAGTTTGTCTGCTGCAGACATGAATACTCACAGATGGTTCTTTTTATCCACTGTTATTTCAGAAAGATGTGGTTTGTTTTTGTGTAAATAAATGTAATTGGAAAAAACACACACATACACACACATTTAAAAAAATTAATTGTGCTTTTTCTGTTTGTTCTTTTATAGATGGCATTTGTTTTGTTTTAGCCAATAGGACAGAGCAAAAGCATGGTTAAAAATGTGATGATTATATTGATTAATTTTTATATTACACTAACAACAAATGCATTACAGATTTCTCTTCATTATTGTTGTAAGGAAGGTATAAACCGTATATCTACTAAAATTGTGTACCTTTTTTCATGTCTCTTGTGTTTTAAACAGTACTTCAGATACTTAGTATTGACGTAGTGAGAACATTTAATGGCAGCAAAATATGAGGGCAGATGAGAGAATCATTGTTAGTAAAGCCACCTTGAACTGAATGAAAACATGAATTGTTGTAGCATATTGATTAAAAGGAAAGCCATTTATTTGATTTATACTTTCAAACAGAGACAGAAGAGTGTATCTAGTACGTTCCTGTTGTGTATCTATGATTAAACATTCTCACTGCAGCACTTTTGAGATGAACGACTTAAAGGTGTGAACCACAGATCGAGAGGAACTGTAGGTGTTTGGCGATGGTGGAGGGAAAACCTCAATACCACTTCCCAGATCGCAGCATGTGTGTGTGTGTGTGTGTGTGTGTCCGTATCGCCTGCCTGGCAGCATGAATAAAACACCATACCAAGGCAGATCAAACTGCAATCAAGAGTGTTTTACAGTAGAATTACACCCACTGCTGTGGATTCCCTTATCACCACAGTTTTACACAATCACACACACACAAACATACAGCAGTATTCTCAAGGGCATGCAATCTCTTACCAATAAACTCCCTAATCCTCAAGAGTATCAGGATATGCAGGCAAACAGAAACACCCGGGTCAATGCTCTCTCGCTTATAATTAAGGTTTTATTACGGAGAAGGTAAACACAGTTCCTCAATGCATCTGGGATTAAGTGACAGTATCGTTTCTGGACAGCAAGGAAATATTATTATACGCTCAAACAACCACAAGTTTAAATCCATTCCTCTGTTGTCAGAGTATGTTGTTATCAATCACTTGTGTTCTTAGAAGAAACACACAGGGTAGTGTTCTGCTGTGAGGTAAAGTCAGAATGGTTCCACATAGGTGTGTGTGTACGCATGTGTTTACATCCATCAGCACAGTGGCCTGCGGAAGTGAGAAACAAGATCCTTGGCCACACCTTTTATTACGCTAATGTTTACAGAAGTGCTCTCATTTCGTTAAAGTACTAAGGGCATTCAGCCTCTCAATATACGTAGAGAGAGATAGAGAGAAAGGAATGAGAGATGGAAGAACCTGAGAGAGATGAAAAAGGTGGACTAAATGAGGAATGACAAGGTGAGAAGTGTGAGATGAAAGAGAGGGTGATTGCCTTTATTGAGCGAGACGGGGAGAAACAGAACCAGCCTTTCTACTAGTCTAGGAGTAAATGATTCCCATAACCTTATCGCTTAGAGAGAGAGCGAGCTTGTGCAATTTCATTTAAGAAAAAAAAAAAAGAGAAAGGTTTAGACACACTAGATAGTGCTGCTGAATTCTTTAATCAGATTGGTCGGAAGGTTAATCAGTCAATTCATCGATTGATGAATTTTTGAATGACTTATTTTTTACAACAGCAGCTCTGACAATAGTGCCATCTTTTGTGTTCAGGTAAATCACAGGCTTTACCTAATGCTCTTGTATTATTTGCCAAAGAATCGTTGATATGTTGAAGGAGATTTGGAATGAGTCTCCAGTGTTAAGCTGTTTTATTCGGTTTTCTGGCACAGGAGACTTCTTTTATGGACAACTTAGAGCTTTTGCGTTATTAACTTTAAAAGGGTGAAAAAATACTAGTGAGTTGTAAAAAGCTGTTTATAACCGTCACATGCTACATGATGACAAAACTGACTTTCCTCAACCTTTCTTACCATTAAATGGAACTATGAACAACTATGAACTATGAATGTTCTTGAAGAATGGAATATGCTATGTGATGAATAAACGCTTCAGACCTGCTTCTGGGACGTAACCCACCATCATGTTCTAGATTATTTTGCTTCAACCTCAAGCCATTTTTTTATTTCTGTAAGGTAGCAAATTGCGCTTAGAGTTTCATTATAACCAAGTTTGCCGGCCAAGGAGTTCTTTACTTCATAGACATACACTACAGTTCTGTTGAATATAGAATATGAAAAAAAAAGCTGGAGTATTCCCTTAATTAGCCTGAAGCTCACAACTTGTCAGTCTCTCTCATTATTACACAGTTGCACACACTAAGGGTAAGAAACAGACTAACAACTTCTACTTATTTGATAGATATTGTAAAAAGGCCCATCTTTTCATTCACAGTAAGTTACTGAGCACATTTCATACCTGGTAAGGGTTCAAAACCTTGCAAAAGATGGGCGTAGCCTTGCGGGAATATTGCCGTGGATACACAGTATCTTTAATATCTCATCATATTTTTATGCTTTGTGTATTATAACTTAATGCTTTACATTTTAAACAGGCTTTTTGTGCATTAAAGATTTTATTTAAATTCAAATAGGAATGTGATTAAAATGCAGACTGTCACGACGTGGGGTAAGGAAGCGGACCCGAACGCGGGATAGCAAAACAAACAGGGTTTAATAACAAAAGGAACACGAAACAGGACACGGACTGAAGACAGGACAGGACAACAGTAGATTTCGCGCTGCACAAGGCAACGCGGCACAGTTAAATACACAGGGTAATCACAATAGGAAACAGGTGTGTAGACAGGGAGGAGCAGACGAAGGCGGGGCAGACACTTGACGAGGAACGTAAACAGATGCACGTGGCCAAAGTCCAGGCTGAGTCATGACACAGACGGTGGGCTCCTGAGTAGTTCATCAAAAAAAAGCAGTCATCTTGTCACTGGGAGATGATGTGTTTAAAACCAAAAAAGTTAGGAATGTCGTTTACATTGGTTAGTACAGAGAAACAGAAACCTGTCATTAATATTCTTCTAATTATTTGTATACAGAATACTTTCTACGTGTAATGCTCCCTAGACAGTTGCCTTAACTGTTTTTCCCAATAAACTAACTAAATAATATTTACAGTGAACTAAACTATAGCAGGGGGGCACGGTGGCTTAGTGGTTAGCACGTTTGCCTCACACCTCCAGTGTTTGGGGTTCGATTCCCGCCCCCGCCTTGTGTGTGTGGAGTTTGCATGTTCTCCCCGTGCCTCTGGGTTTCCTCCGGGTACTTCGGTTTCCTCCCCCGGTCCAAAGACATGCATGGTAGGTTGATTGTCATCTCTGGAAAATCGTCCATAGTCTGTGTGTGAGTGTGTGAGTGAATGAGAGTGTGTGTGTGAATGAATGAATAAACTATAGTCAAGTTATGACAGGTGAATATCAATCACACTCACATTAAACTTTCATTTAAACATCTGTACACCATCTGCTGTTATCCAATGATTCATTCGTGTGGCAGAAAAACTATATATACAATTATCCATATTATAGGGCATCAAATAATGTTCACAAGAGAAATGGCCAAAGTGTGTTCTTTTTGAACAATATTCGTAAGGAGTTTCTGCAGACACAGAAGATAAAATACCACTATTATGAGTGTAGTGAAAGAATCAGAATTGCAGGAGCCACTGAGCACACTCTGTAGGTGACTTCTCCGAGCTCATGTGGAAGAGGGCAGATAATGCTTTCTTCTGAGTGTGTTACTCCACCCTCAAGGTCTTCATTCTTCCCGTTGGGTAGCAGACATTATAGAGGATTTATATACACGTTCTTATACATCATATTTGTGCAGCATCTTTCAGGTCTTTCTTCTAAACTAAAGCCATAAATCCGGAACAGTGAAAAAAATCATCAGATGAATGAAACTATCAAACTGCTCAGTAAAATATTGGCTCCAGATAATTATGTATTGTTAATGATTATTAAGATTAAGAATGAAAGCACTTGTAATTAAAGTTAGTAATGATATACTTTGTAAAAGTTGATGAAAGAGACTGTAGATGACACAGTAGTGACCTGTGAGTGTGAAGTGGTGTCGTTGTGTCAGGAGTGTCATCAGCAGGTTTAGCGGAGAGCAGCTAAAGAGAATGCACAGATCTTTTCTTCTAACTCCCAGCTGCTCCTGATGAATAATGTAGAGGACGTAGGAAGACAAAAGCACCTCCTTGAAAAAGCAAAGCCCTTCTCTTCTCCTCTGTCCCTGTGTCTCATACCAATGAGACACACCACTGATAAGCAATCAAACGGGCTTTAAGTCAGAGGGAAAGAAAAAGAAAGCGCAGAGGCGAAAACAGGTTATTTGGTGTGACATTTTAAACCACACGGGCTGGCCTCTGTATTATTTGAAAGCCACACTATGATAAATCAACGTTAATATCATAGCCATTTCCATAAAGATGGAAATGCAACAAAGCAAATAGATTCTGTTATTACACTACTTGAAGGGCAAACGGCTAAAGATAATAGATGCTGGCAGTCATTTCCTGGGTAGTGAGAAAGAAAGAGAGGGACAGAAAGAAAAATAAAGAGGGAAAGTGTGGAAACCATTTCTCTAAGGGCAGATTGAGACTTGCAGCTTTGCCTCTGTTATTGATTACGTTCGAAAAACAATGGACTCATAGCACCCAGAAATAAATTTGACATAACAGTGGAAATGCTATTGGTGCTTAGGTGTGCATTGTTCTTAAAGAACTATTTTCTATTTAAATGTACATGAAATCTTTAGCACATTCTGAATGCTCTTTGATAATAATTCAAATAGTGCCTCATATACAGAATATTGTAACGAACAGAAGACAATGAACGAACAGATGAAATCAAAACCAGTGTTTATTGATAGTTCAGGTCTGAGGTAAAGCTGCAAAGCTTGGAGACGTGGTGAAGGACGTGCTCCGATAAACACACGCTCGAGAAGGAGTTGAATCTGGTAACGTGCAGAACAGGATCTGGAAACGCTACTGAGAAGAAGAATGAGTCGAGGTAGTAAGCCAGGTGATGATTATCAGAACTCCGGTGATTGAGATCTGAAGGAAGTGTCGTGAGATCCTGGCGTATCGTGACAAATATACACAATACTTTATATCAGGTTTGTAGCACAATGTTGTTATATGTAACTGTAATTTAAACTTGAAGTAGGTTTTTATTCAAATTAAATTTAAGTCACTATGTGCATGCGAACACTGATTAAAACCCAGACGTACGGTACAAATGTGACTCTAACTGTTCTTCAACCTCATCCACATCAATCGAGTTTATAAATAGTTTCAACTAGCATTAGGTACTATTGGAATATTTATTAGAATATTTTCTAATAAATTTACCAGCTTCGATGTGAAAAATATAAACAGACGAGTACATAAAGTTAAACCACTTCCACCAACCAGACCAGGCAGTTACTAAGGATTAGTGACAGAATACTGTAAACAAACAAAATGTACAATTTTTTTCTTTCCTTTTTCCACACACTATTATTGCTACACTATATGAGCACATGTACTGTATGTGGACTTTCCAAATGAATGACTTTAGGTTTTCCAAGCACTGCTACTGCTAACAGGTGCATAAAATCAAGCACACAACCATGCAGTTTTCATAAAAAAAACATTTGCAGTACAATGGGTCATGCTGAAGAGCTCGGTAAATCTAAACGTGGCACTTTAAACATGATTGTGAAATTTCTGTGCATTTAGATCTGCCCCAGTCAACTATAAGTGCTGTTGTTATGAAATGGATGCAAGAAGTAAAAGTAGCTCAAAATTCAGTAGATCATGCAAACTCACAGACAGGTATGGCTAAATGCTGCAGCAGATATCAGGTAAAAACAGCCTTTCATGTGTTGCATCATTCACTACCGAGTTCTACCAGGGACCTGGAGCACAAGCCTAAGATCACTAGTGCCCCTTTTCCACCGACACAGTTTGAGTGCTGGTTCAGAGCCAGAGCCTAATTTAAAATCATTTCTTTCTTTTTCAACACCTAAAGCACTGGCTCTGAACCAGGAAAAGTGGTTCTTAAGTAGCACCAAAACAGTGCTGGTTTAGACTTAAGAACCGCTTGTGTCAGGGGCTGGGCGCAAGGTTACTGTGACCAACAAGACAAAAGAGAACGTTGTTAGCGTCATTTTAAATCATTGTATATCAGGTTATGATGTGTTTGGATGCCAAAGTAGGTTTGCAAAGCCATGAGTATTAACAATAAAGCAACAAACGCCATTGTTGATGTTGTGTTTGTGTTTGCCGCTGCTGCGATTACGTTGCTGTATGTAAGACTTGGCTCTGTGATGGTTCTCTAGCCCATGGAAAGGCAAACCGGTTCTTAGAAGGCTCGCCAGTGAAACCAACTTCAAACTAGCACTCTGAACCAGCATCCGGTTCTTTCTGGATGAAAAGGGGCATATGTGCAAAGCCAAACGTGGGCTAGAGTGATGTAAAGTAAAACATGGTGTCACTGGACTCTGGTTACTTTTCACTAAAGGGCAGTCTGGTGGACTAACCAGTTATGCTGCAGAAACAAAAACAGTTGTAGGTGTCAACTTTGAGGCAAAAGTTGCCGGTTCCAACATGACTGTGCACAAAACAAGGTTCATAGAGCTCACCACTACTGATTTTGAAGATTTTCCAAATCTTGTAATATGTCTTCTTAGAGAGTGGATGCTATTATTGACCAACTGGGCTGGGCCAAATCCACATTTGGATTGGAAACCCCATGGTATGAGACGTCTAAAAGCTTATATGGGCATGCTTGTGAAGCGTCGTAATACCACAGTGCATTTCCTCAAATCTTAAAACATATTTAAAACATATTTATGCATATTAGGTACTGTGTGTGTGTGTGTGTGTGTGTGTGTTAAATCTCTCTCTCTCTCTCTCTCTCTCTCTCTCTCTCTCTCTCTCTCTCTCTCTCTCTCTCTCTCTCTCTCTCTCACACACACACACACACACACACACACACACACACACAGTCCTGGGGGATGTGAAGTATAGCATATATAGGCGTGCTGGATTAGGTCATGGAGGCTGCTTTCCACTGAATAGCTTGTGTTAAGTTGCAAGGTTTGTTGTTGGCTGAAATTGCACCCGTTACCCAAATGACTGCTTAAACATTAACAAGAGTGTGCTGCTGGCCCGCATTGCATAAGCCTGCATGTCGAGTGCCAGAACCAGCCAATTACAGCAGGAGATTAGTCTAATGGATCTGAGCCACAGGATGAGGGTATGCAATGCTCATCGCACCATTGGGGGGAAAAACCATCTCTCCTTATGCATAACTTCTAGTGCACTAAGATACATGAGCCTGTCAGCAGTAAATCATAGTGGGTGAAATTAATGTCTTCCATAACCACTTTAAGTTGTGGTTCAGTGGAATTTAGTTTACTGATATCTCTTCATTTTGCTTATTGTATCCCTTTATATAAGCAGTGTAAAAGTATGGAGTAACTAGTAGATGACTAGTTCATGTCAGGACGAATATGAGATACATATGAAACAAATGCTGTAAGTAAACTACTGTAAGGGAATAGGTTATTACAAAGTTCTAAAAGTAGAACAGTATTGTGCTGCCCTTGCTTCAATATACCACAATCCTTTTGATTTCTGAATTTTGATTGGCCATTAGGCGTTGCTGAAATGTCAATTAACGTAGCTCT
This sequence comes from Tachysurus fulvidraco, assembly GCF_022655615.1. NCBI lineage: Eukaryota > Metazoa > Chordata > Actinopteri > Siluriformes > Bagridae > Tachysurus > Tachysurus fulvidraco. The sequence continues at coordinate 21,901,162 of NC_062530.1, read as the reverse complement.
TACAGTACAGTAATGTCATTAATCACATATTAATACACTATAATGTTTTTTTTCAGTGTATTAGCGATTCACATGAACGTGAATAGCAGACATTACAAATAATCTATGAGTAATAATAGACGTTTAAGAAAAGTTCTGTTATTGATCAAAGTCGAACATTGGAAGAACTTCGGTGATATGGTGAGGTTATTTTTAAGGAGAATATAAGGAAGTGGATTTCCAGCTATATGGAACTTTTTCCAGTTACTGAAAGTCTTCACGACAGAGTGCTTTACAGCTTCTCTGCAACTTGAGTAGATGTTTTTTTTTTTTTGTTGTCTTATTAGATTAGATTAGATTAGATTAGATTAGATTAGATTAGATTAGATTAGATTAGATTAGATTAGATTCAACTTTATTGTCATTACACATGTACAAGTACAAGGCAACTAAATGCAGTTTTTTACAGAAGGATGTAACAAAATATGGCTATTACTATAAACAGTAATTTACAGATGTGTGAATATAATATACAGATGAATATATACGTGCTATGGACATAATATACAGATGAATATATATGTACTATGAACATAATATTAAGTATTAAGTTTAAACTGGCTATAAGCGCTAACAGTTTCAGGGATATTCTATAACATACAGTGTAACTATGAGTTTGCCTTTATATGTTCCTCTCAGTATGTTTGCCTCACACCCTTCTGGTTAAAAGTTTGATTCCCACCTCTGCCCTTTACATGCTGGGTATGCAGCAGACTGGTTTCTTTCCCATTAAAAGAAATGCATTGTAGGTTGAGTGACATCTCTAAATTGTTTGTACTGAATGAATGGGTGTGTGCTTGATTGTGCCCTGTGAGAGGTTGGCACGCCAAGCACTTGGCAAGAGGTTGGCCTGAGTCCCTGGAATAGGCTTCAGTTTTCCTGAGACCCTGTGTAGGATAAACAGTACAAAAACATTGATGGATATAGATGGATGGTGTAAATTCATGCTTCCTGTCAAAAGCACTGATAATCCTCATTCCAGGATGACAAATGGACAGTCCATAAGGACAAATCTCTATGTGGCTTGTTCAACAAGTTTGATGGAACGCTGGGATACATTAGAGAATATGCAATCTTTAAAATCCTTGGCATTCAATATTATATTAAATCAGGGGCATTATTTGGAACAGCTGAATTGTGCACATAGATATACATCTTTAGTATGTGAATCAGCAGTTAGTAATCATAATCTAATTTGATTTAATAGTTGTACAAAGCTGTTAGCGCTCTCTACGGTGTGGAAATGGAATTAAAGAAGCAAGCAGCAGCAGCAACATAGATTTAAATTAAGTTTGGAAGCTATCACCCTTTCTTATGTTATAGTCTACTATCTAGTAAATCTTCAAATGAACCCAATTATAGGCAGTTGAGAGTCGACAACATACAGTCATCCACCATCAGCTTGTTTAGAGATGTGCCTTTGCTCAATACAGCAGGCGCACCCTCAGGAGGTAATGTTAATGACAGGGTTAATAAGTGAAACTAGAGAGTTGAAGATTGAAAAAGGACCAAGTGACATTTTTCCAATCAAAAACTCTCTAATTCGAGTGAGCCTATGCAAATACAGATTCAGATTGGTGCTCTTGGCTGGCAAGAGTGGAACCTGAGATGGTCTTTTGCTGCTGTAGCCCATTTGGCATGCTTTGTCATGGTCTCAAAGAGTTTATATTCTTTACCTACTGGTTCTCAAACCAGTCCGGACAATTCTTTCTAAAATACTCAAACGGATTAATCTGGCGACAACAACCATGCCATGACCATTGAGATAATAATATTTCAAATAATTGAAAGCCAATATTACCTGAAGCTCTTGCCATTGTGACTGCTATGTAACAAGATTGGCTGATTGGATTATTGCTTAAATGAGCAATTGGTGGTCTATATTAGCTGAAAATGATTATTATACCTGATTTTTTTAAATCTTCTTTAACTTCTTTAAAGCAAAGCAAACAATTTAATGAACAACGTATATGCAATATCAGAAAATGGACTCTATATATAAGCATATGAATGTATTTCAAGGCACTGATGGGATATTTACAGAACAGGACTGACTCTGGTTATTTTGTTGAAGAATAATAAGATGGTTTCCCCATTTGAGCCTTGTTCTTCTGACTGTTTCTTCCTTGTGTTGTCTCAAGGGAGTTGTTTTTCTCCAGTTTCACCTCATTAGTGGTTTAGGTCCTGGGTTCTCCTGCTTTGTGACAATGTTGGTGTTAAAAGTGCTGCACAAAAAAAATCAAATTGAATCCAGTTTGTAAGAAATGTAAAAACAACAACAACAACAAAAAACAACCAAATAAATAAAATAAGATACAATAAGGCAACTTTTAGTCTTATAGGCTGAATGTGATTTGGATCTGAGGATGGAGCTCCATCTAGTGACATACTGAAGACTTTGATTGTATGTTATAGAACATACATACCTAGTGATGTACATGCACACTGGCTGAGAGAGAGAGAGAGAGAGAGAGAGAGAGAGAGAGAGAGAGAGAGAGAGAGAGAGAGAGAGAGAGAGAGAGAGGGTAAGTAACACGATGAGGGTAAGAAAAACGCTCCCAGATGTTCTGCAAGACTGAGATTGTATCTGGCCATATAAACTCATCTGTTACCATGCCTACAAGGGCACCACAGTGATCTAGAAAGAGAAAGATGGGAAATGAACAAAACCCCCCAAAGACACAGAAAAACAAATGGAGCCGTTCTGGACACACAACCATGACAGTGAAACATCAGGCAGACAGCTGAGGCCAATACTGACTACATACACCTATTGGCATACAACAATAATGCAAGCATGTGTGTATGCACATTAATTATTTATACACATGAAGGTTAATTGATTCTTAATGACAATCAATTTTAGAAAGTGTTGTGGATTTTGAGGTTTTTTGTGTAGAAAAGTGTTGAGGATAAAACCATATGAAAAATAACAAACAAAAAAAACAAATGCTGCTATAGCTAATATTAGCTTGGGATTGATGTATAAATACATCTGTGCTGAAGGGGTCAATGAAATGTCTTTTACAGACACAGGCTTTACTGTCTCCAAAGCATTTAGTAAAAGCCTGCTCTAGACTAATTTTTCACGGTCCACTGTCTTCCCTAAATGCTTTGATTTTGCAGTCTCTCAGGTCTCTGAGTCTTTTTCCTGTGACCGATGTGCAATGACTATGTGAGTAATAGTCTACTTTCTCATTACCACTGCTCTGTTAGTGCAGCTTTTCTGGTTGCCAATAGTGTTGGATATCGTGTCTATTACATAACTTAGTTTTCATTATCATGTCGTACTCATCACATCTCAAATGTCCATGCCACAGGTTGATTTCATCATCGTATCCAACTTCTCCATTTTCACCTCTTCACCTTATTGCCAAGCCAAGCTGTAAAGCTGTAACACTTGTACTTGCTCTGTTTGGGCTATTCTCCAGTCTTTGTGTGTTTCTCAGCATCAGCACTATGTGCATCACTCCGCCAGATGCGAGCTGATGATTACAGCCATGCTGACAATGCGTTTACAGTCTGGTCTTACATGCAAACAATTCCCTAGAATCAGTGACCATAACCCAATTACAGACCCTAATCAATTCTAGTACTATCCACCACCTTAGGCAGATGGATATTCACAGTCATATCGGAAATTACACATCGATACTCAATACCAAATTTGTGGCACTATGCTAACTGACACAACTTTCCTGCTAAATGGTATCATTACTGAAATAACCTCCAGTACACAGCTGCATGTCTTTATGCACTTGAATGCGATGTGCTTCAAGATGAATGTTATGGACTGGATGCTATTCATTGTAAAGCTATAACCATTAAGCATACCATCGTCCTTCATGTTCTATGACCTTAAAAGTATTTGGCCCATCCATCAAATTATGGTCTAAACTCGATGGGCCTGTGTGTCCTGCAGGAATTTTACATTAATGCTGAATTAGTTGCTGGATAATAAACTCATTTACATTAACAAATTTATAGCATTTGGCAAACACATTTATCCAAAGTTACTTATATAGTGCTTAGACTCCATCAGAAATGTTGTCAGGACGAAAGAAAACTCTAAAGCTTAAACCCCGTTAGAGAGGTGTTAGTAAAAAGAATTGGTAAATCAATAAAAACAGTATCATGGGATTTATTTAGATTTATTTAAGTTTTATAATTTTTAAATTACTGCTTAATTCTTTAAAAATAAAAAAAGCTACTTAAGAGCTGCTTTCTGCTGTATCAGTAGGGTTAATCCTCAAACCCTCTTTTAAATTATAAATAAACTTTCCAAACCATCTCTAGTAGTTTCTCGAAAAAATAAGGAAGAATTTTCAAGGGTAAAGTTAGTACCTCATTTTTTATATACTAGCTATAAGTCAAACTCCTTTAAGCACATCATCCATCCCCACTTCATCCATCAGTCGCTCAAACTTAGTTTTGTTCTGCCCCAGTCACAAACGAGTCCTTTTCAATTCTATAAGTATAGACTTATTTCTATTCTACCATTTCTTTATGAAGTGTTTGAGCGGTATAACCTTGCCTTACAGCTAGTAGCCTATCTGAACATTTCCAGTCTCATTCTCGTGTATAGCACTAAGATAGCTCGTGTAAGAGCCACATGATCACATTCTCTCTGGTGTTATTTGTTTCTACTGCTAGATTATATTATATATGTTACATCCTGGTTCACTGCCTTTACGGGAGCCACTGCTTTTCTTCCTGATCTAAATCCAGTCGGAATAAAACGACACCTACTTTCAATTGAATTCTAACACATTTATATACTGTTTTTTTCAAAATATAATTTAAACAGCGTTATCTTGGTCATTCTTTTTCAGGTTTTGCCATCAATTCACTGTGAGACTGTAAGCATAAGCATTTGCTTTCATTTTGTTTTTCATGATGTTTTTCCTACATTGCAGTTTGCCTGCTTGTCTGAATATTTTTCCTCTTTGTCTGTTTTCTTTTTCTTTCTTTCTTTCTTTCTTTCTTTCTTTCTTTCTTTCTTTCTTTCTTTCTTTCTTTCTTTCTTTCTTTCTTTCTTTCTTTCTTTCAGTATAACCATGATTATGTTGGCTTGACATGGATTTCTAATAAAATACTACCCTTACTTACATCCACCTGCCTTTGATTCATGATATATAGATGATTTTTTTTAAGATAAATATGAAATTTAGGAATTTTTTTTTATTATTTCTATACAGATGATTCTTATATATCAGCTGGCCGAGCATATTTACATTCACTTCAGCACTACATCCATTGCTGCATGGATCCATGATTTAGAATATTGTGCAAATACTATATATGAATTTTAAATTTTTAAATTCATTGTTATTTTAACACTAACATTTTCCAATAGACATTAATTTAGCTGTTTTATAGTATTTACAACCCTGGTGTAGTATTAGATTACCCCTTTATTAACCATGCGATGTAAAAGTACCCCCACACCAAGCTTTATTTAGCTCGGAGGACAATTAAAACCCCAAATCTGATGGACAAAAGACGACTGATGCCAAAATCCTGTTGCTTTCTTTGCAAACTAATGTTAAAGGCACTATATACATCTAACTCCTGTTATAATTTATTGGTATTTTTAATAAAAATCATGTCTATATTCTTTTTTTGTACCTTGCCAAATAGCAAAAACAATTATGTGAGTTTTTTTATTCATATTTATTAAGGGCCAGAAACTCTGGAGGGCACTGTACCCAAAAACCTCAAGAAGCACACTCATAATAAATTGTTGGGTCAAGGCCTTTAATCAAAAATGTCTGCCGTTGAGTGCCATGGGAATAGTAACCGAAGTACGTGGGTAATATGACATGTTGTCCTTGAAGTCTCTGCATTTTAATAGCTTTTTATTATTTATTTCACATAATACACAGAGGTCACATTCATTTCTCTTAAAGCACTAGTGTACCATATTTCAGCCCAAAGCTCAGAACTTATTTTTCACATTCTGATCATACAGTATGTAATATGTCTGCAAAGGTTGACTGCAAGGAGATAGATTTGTGAATTGAACCATTTAATATATACAGATTTGATAAGCACTCATTACTGGATGGTAGCATGACACGATGGTCAATAAGTTCAGATTGTAATTTTGCAGCAGAAGAGATGAATGAGTAACTTTATATTAAAATCACTCATTTCAAAAAAAGAGTTGTTTGAAATGGCTTCTGCATTGATACTCAGTATATATGGCAGAGATCTCATCATGGATTGAAGCTTATCAGCTTAAACTTGATCCCAGCAATGCTGTGCTGCTGTACGTACATCCCTGGAGATGCATCCCCATGTCAAGACAACAGATCTCACTATCTGTCACTGCATGCAACCACAGAGTAACCATGGACTAATAACTGTCACCTCACGTCCCTTCTCTGACTCATGCTGGTTTCTCCTATATAATGTTTGGAGGATCTGGCCATATCTAATGGGGTCAGTCAGGTGCTTGTTAAGTTCTTTTTTGTTTTATGACTGGACTATTGTGCAACCCATTCCTAACATGTCTGCTTCTATGTGCTATTAGACATCTGCAACTGATTCAGAATAAATGCATCAAGGCTCTTCTCTGTCATGGAACCTGGGTGGTGGAATGAACTGAGTACTAAAGACCTGCCACATTACCAAGTATTTCAATTATCTCTTTGTTAAAAATAAATCATTGCCTTATGCTTTTATACTACACAATTTGGCCAAAAGTATGTGTGCACCTGACCATTATGCCCATTTTTGTTTCTTATTCATACTATTGTCACAAAGGTGAAAGGACACAAATGGATAGTATGTCTTGGTATTTAATATCTTCTATAATATTTTCCTTCGCTGTAATTAAAGGATCTAGCTCAAACATGCTCCAGTATAATGATGCCTTTGTGTGCACAGGGATCTTTGTAAAGAAATGCCAAGGTTGACATTATAGACATCCAGTAGACTGCACAGAACCAAAACATCAGTAAATGATACTATACACCAGGTCTTCTCACCAGAGATCAGATCCTAATGTCAACTAGACTTGTAAAGTTCGTTGCAACAAACTTTGATGTTGGCTTTGACAAGACAAGTATTCGCAAAAGGCCGGTGCTTTTTGGAAGCAAGTGGATATAAAACATGTGAAATCTAGTGGAGCCCTAGAGTGACAAAACATTTGGAGGCAAGTGGAGACGAGGATGTGACGTCATCAGAATACCCGCTAAGCAGTTCCCCTTATTGTGCTGAGTGTTTTGATATGTCACATGCCCATGTTGTGCAATTTTTTTATTTTCACGTGACATCACGTGACGTCATCAGAATACCCTTGAGGGAGCTCCCCTCATTGTTCTGAGTGTTTTGATATGTCACATGTCCATGTTGTAAAAAGTTTTTTTTATTTTGTATATTTTGCAGGCGGGGCTGCGGGACAACCAAAAGGCCAGTCGGTACACCAATTTAAAACTTTGAAGGACCTGGCCGAGTTTGGTGTAGATGGTTCCAAAGCTTGCCGATTTATAAACCTCCAAAGTTTATAGTGGGAGTCTATGGGAAAAAAGGCCGCTTTGAGAAATGGTACCGGAAGTACCGCTTAGAAAAGTAATAGCAACAAACTTCAGACCGGGGTCTACAACATATCTGAATTTGGTTCATGTGGCTCGAAAGCCCTAGGAGGAGTTACTCTTGATAAATGTTTGTCTAAGCTTAAATAGGAAAACAGAATGTTGGCTTCTACAAAGCCAACATAATAATGTTCTTGTGGTTAGAGCCAATTTCCAGAATCTAGTTAAAAGCCTTCCCCCCCCCCAAAAAAAAACTGAGGCTGTTATATCTGCAATTGGGGATTAACTTTGGAATGAGATGTTCAACATTCACATATACTGTACTATGTATAATGGTCAGGTGTCCACATACTTTTGTCTGTATAGTGCATGTTGATGTTATTACTGATAAAAAACGTATGTAAAATGCTAGATTTATGTAAATTATAAACTAAGCAATAATTTAAATGTCTTAAATAGTAAACTATATTGTAAAAACTAATAAATGACACAAAATACACTACAAAATTTTTTTTTATCATTACTCTTAATTGAGCCATTATAAATCAATTTCCACATTGGCCTACAAATGGGACTCTTGCTAAACCACTAGCGTCAAGTACGATGGATATCGTTCAGAGGTCCTCAAATACATTTTTTTGTTTATGTGTCTCAATTCCATAATCTTTATTTGATATTTTCAGATCAGATAGCAGATATTTTTGATATTTGATATATTGATATTTCTTCTAAATATCACAGAATGAGGTCATAATGATCAACCAAAACATTATTTTACTTAATTAGTAGTTGCCAAGCATTCTTTCATATTCTGTCAAGGCAAAGTGGGTGTCTTCAGGAATAAAAACCAGACACAAATGGTAGGATAACATAAAAAGGGGTTTATTAAGAAAACCAACAAACACATGGAAAATCACTGGGGAAGGCAAAAAAAAAAAAAACCAAGAAGAAAAGGAAAAAACAAGCAAACCCAGGAGCCATGACAACAAACCAAAACTACAATGACTCAGCAAAAAACAGATGCAAGGCAGGTATAAATAGGGTGGACAATAATTGAAACACAAGGAACAAGCTTTCAGAGGCGGAACGGATTAAGGATAGTGACGGACTAACACGTGAATGCAAAACAAAAACAAAAGCACATGTTACAAGTCATCGCTGCTCTGTGTAAAATATTGCATTGTAGTTTGTTGTACTGTCTGTCTTTCATTGTCTTCGGTCTTGAACTGCTTCCTCATGTTTAAACACCTGTACTTTATTTAGAATTGTGTTCATTTTCTTAGTTCTTTGTTCTGTGTTGTTTTATGTAGCTTTGGTTGAAATAACACTAAAAGCTACATGACTTTTGACTCGACTAGCTACTAGCGATGTGTTAATGTAGTACTACTCAGACGTCTCTGCAAACCTGCCTAGTTGGTGAATATCATTCTAAAATGTTACCCAATGTCACACTTCTTACTTAATATGAACAAACATTTTGGTCTCAGTTTAAAGAACGTAATGTGGGAAAACTTGTATGACAGTGATTAACTCTTTTGATTTACAACATTGACTCAGGAACACAAATCTTTAGTTCCTGGCTCTGAGCTTTGGGTTTTATTTATCACCACTGCTAAAATGGTGAAAAATGGTACTGTCTTGCTTAAAGTCTAACACATGAGAACATTGACTTGAAGCAATTAAACCAGACTCATTAGAGGGATTGTAATTAAGAGAGCTTATATAAATGGACTTGCTTCAAAATCAGACCTTAATTGCTGGGTATTCGTCTAAAATATATAGATCCCTAGAGGATTTATAATGCTTTGTACTGGCCCCTGAGTGGATTCACACATCTCTATATGTAAAGGTTAACAGAATCTTGAAGTGTGTTACTGCTGCCTCTTCTTATTTTGATAAACCTGCACCTTGCGACACCATAATCTCCTATTCAGTCATTTTCAGATACTTCATGTCTAGTTTGTCATGTAAGTGTTTTTTCAAGAGCAAGAACTGTTATTCAAAACATATTTCATGTTAGAGAAAAAATAAGTAAAACCTTCAGACAAACATCGAACATGTCAAACACATTGTCGTCCAGTAAGGATGTGATGGCAGCTGAAAGGATGTCCAGTTTGGTTAGCATCCATCTACAGGGAGAGATGATGTGAGGAACAGCAAATCACCTATGACAGCTTTGAATTTACACATTGACAGAGCCATGTGTACATCCTCATGTAGCAATTTAATTTAATAAAGAACTCATTGGCCAGGTAAATGGGGGCACGGTGGCTTAGTGGGTAGCACGTTCGCCTCACACCTTCAGGGTCGGGGTTCGATTCCCGCCTCCGCCTCGTGTGTGTGGAGTTTGCATGTTCTCCCCGTGCCTCGGGGGTTTCCTCCGGGTACTCCGGTTTCCTCCCCCGGTCCAAAGACATGCATGGTAGGTTAATTGGCATCTCTGGAAAATTGTCCGTAGTGTGTGAATGTGTGAGTGAATGAGAGTGTGTGTGTGCCCTGCGATGGGTTGGCACGCCGTCCAGGGTGTATCCTGCCTTGATGCCCGATGACGCCTGAGATAGGCACAGGCTCCCCGTGACCCGAGAAGTTCGGATAAAGCGGTAGAAAATGAATGAATGGCCAGGTAATGTCATGTAAGTGCAGTGTGCATGAGGAAGAGGCAGTGGATGTACACATGACACATTTTTATCTATGGTGGATTACATTCAAGGTCTGTAGCAAGGATTGTGACAACAGACAAGATCAATTTAAACTTGTAGGTGAAGGACACAGCCAGCTAACAACTTGAAACAGAATGTGAGTCATTACAAATTCACTTTTATTCGTCACATACTGTACTGTACAACTTACAAAATGCAGTAAAATGCTTTTTATGTTTGGATTGATAATCAAAAATAGATTTAATTTAATATCTAAAATGTAATAGTGTTTATTTAATTTCAAAATGCATGTTGTATAAAATACAATAGTTATAAGGGGAAAAATGTTTTTAAATAAATGAAATTAATGAAATTAACTGTAAAAAAGGAAAGATTTATAAAAATATAGCATATGAATATGTTGACTGATTTGTTGATATGAAGGAAATGAATGAAAATGTGTAACAGTATTTTAGAGAAAACGATGTTGCTCATCCTACAAATGTGTATAATCTTCTAATATTTGTACCTGGGTATATTCTGTATTCTATTTTATTATTATTATTATTATTATTATTATTATTATTATTATTATTATTATTATTATTATTATTATTGTTGTTGTTGTTGTAGTTGTTGTTGTTGTTGTTGTTGCTGTTGTTGCTATTATTGTTAATATTATTATTATCATAATAATAAAAACAACAACAACAACAACAATAATAATAATAATAATAATAATAATAATAATAATAATAATAATAATAATAATAATAATAATGTCAGTAAGTGTTTCTCCATTACACAAAGGTCTTCAGGACAGAGATGTTTGTCTCATTGAGATTCATTTATATTATTAGAATTATATAATAATCATCCATATTATTTCAATTTAAAATTTCAACATTTTCAAAAAATGTAATTATAATGTTAGACGTTATACTAAAAACGGCCTATATTCAATATTAGACCAATTTTGGCCTTTAATAAAGATATATAGGCTGCTGTTATGAGAATATCTAAGCAATCGAGAGCCATAGTCAGCAGAAAAAAATAGCAAGATGCTTAGAACAGCCTTATAAAATTTGGATCTTCTTATAAAATTGCATGAGACAGTTCCTATGAGAATTGATGAATGCAGTTTTAAAGTGCAGAAGCAGGTCTTGGTTTGATGTATTTTCTTCTTCTTCTTCTTCTTCTTCTTCTTCTTCTTCTTCTTCTTCTTTTTTATATTTGAAAGCAGATTTACAGATTTTTGCAGTACTGGAGTTCCTTTAATTCTCCAATGAGACATCCAGTATACTTCTCGTACTTTCTGCAATACATTTGTTTGTGGTTAATGATCAAGCACACGGGTTAAGCTACAGCAAAGTTTTTATAGATGCTGAAATACCAGTGTATGGTTTAGAAAATAAAATCTCAGATGACAAGAAAGAAATAAGGTGTCATAGATAAGTGATGTTAAAAAAGAGGAATATCGATTATAGGTTCTAGAATCTAACAAACAATCTAGCTATAGGCTTTAGGACTGTAGAGGAAATGCTCACTATCTGAATCACATAAACCAGCTCGCAACTGATCGCAATAAGGTACAGTAAGTGCTCTCACACAGTGCTGACCTTATCGTAAATCCACCAAACATTTTTCTAAAAAAAAAAAAGGATTTTCAAAAACACAGACATTATCATTTATTCTCTCTTCTCCTCTCTTTCACTCCAATTTTTCGTCTCCCTGAACAGAACAGCTGCATCCATGCCACAGAGCAGTAAACAGTCAGCCAAGAGGAAATATTCACTACCTGAATTATTCAACAGTCTTATCTACTGTCCCATAACACATTGTGTGTGAGAGAAGACAGAGGAAAGAAGGTAAGGTGTTTTTAATCCAGCCTTCTCCTCCTTTCCTGCCACAACCACTTGTTCAATTATTCATTCACTGCTGGGTGGGCAGAACATGTGCCGATTCTGTGAACAGCAATTAGGGACTGATATAAAAAAAAAGCACTTTACTATCAGATACTACACTGTAATAATTAAACACCCACAACATTTATATTTAAATCAGTGTTCAAATCGCTCTAGTATGAATAAGCATCACATTAATGGGTGTGCTTTTACCTGTGTTAGAGGAGGATATCCCTCAGGCATTCAGCTAGCCAACTTATTTATGTACGAATCAGCCAAGCAGAGTGAGACACACATCCTGAATACAAAGTGGTCAAGGTTACACTTCAGCAGCCAGTCAAGTCAGATGCATTCCTCACATTTCTAACATGTCATTGCGTACATGCTGTTTTCAGTATATTCACTGAGAATTTTACATGAAACACAAGCATGCTTTCCTTTAAGCTGCTTTTATTTAGCTCAGTTACACAACAGGGGTTCTAAGCACCCAAGTTCAATCAGGCAATAATGACAGACTGTGTGACTTGAGCATTTCATTTAAATCTGCTATCTCAGTTCAAATACAGTTGCTGCATGGTGCATTTTTCATCTCTTTTCATCATCTCTCTCTCTCTCTCTCTCTCTCTCTCTCTCTCTCTCTCTCTCTCTCTCTCTCTCTCTCTCTCTCTCTCTCTCTCTCTCTCTCTCTCTCTCTCTCTCTCTCTCTCTCTCTAGGCAAAGCCTACTGTTTACTCATTATAACTGTGTGGTTATAAACATCAATACGTCAATACACATTCTACAACCTATTCCCCACATCCCACACAATTTCTCAGCCTAATTTGGAACGTACCTTCACCATCGGCTTTATTAGGAACCCCTGCAATCCTGCACATTCATGAACATGCACAACATCTCTCTAGAGTATACATAGAATGGTGCAACTACTACTACTACTACTAATAATAATAATAATAATAATAATAATAATAATAATAATAATTATAATAATAATAATAATAATAATAATAATAACATCCAGTAACAGTTCTGTAGGTGGAGAGGTCCAAGAAGAATGGTCAGGCTTGACAGGAGAGCAGCTCACATAACCATAACCTCTTTCTTAACAACCATGGTGGGCAGAAAAGCATGTCCTAATGGAGACCGGCCACAATAGCTAAAGGCATATCGTCTTTTGGTCCTGTCAGCCAAGAACTGTAATCTATTCCCATCTGTAGCCCACCAACCTCAATTTTACTGTAATAAAAGCATGCAAATATATGGTTCATGCTATTACATGTGCAGGTGAAGCCTTCGCTGAAAGCTATTAAATGGTGAATTTACATTAATGCAGTTCAATAAACATATTAACAGCAAAGTTGTCACAAAGTTGAGAGAGAGGTTAAAGTGAAGGAGCGCTTAGTATTCAAGGTACAATTGTTCAAAGGTACAATACTATTAATCAATTATTACTAAAGTCTAATTGTGTTAAAACTAAAATTGTCAGACAGTGGTGATGGGCTTAATATTGTCCCCCCCCCCCTTTCTATACTAAACACTTTGTTTTGTTCAGCAATAACTCTTTATTGTCTTGTATCAGTCATTTAGTTTATCGAATTGTCTGTTTAAAGTGCGCTTTGCTTGCACTTTATGTTAGTATGTTAATGTTTACTTTTTAGCCCTTAGGTCTGTGTTTTCTTATGTAGCTTTTTTGTCTTTACAAAGCAAAAGGATCCTGGAGGAATGTACTTTCATTTTACTGTGATAAATAAAATGACAATAAAAAGCCTCTTGACTTGACTTGACTTGAGTCAACATCCTGCAAAAAAAAAACAACTTAACTTCAGAAGTCTTGCATAACTTAATATTTTTTGGATACTTATGAGGTCTGAATACTGACGTGTAGAATTTCTATATTAAATCTTCAGTAGGCCCTTAAGTGTGCGTAATAGAGAAGAACACAATGAAATCAATATCACATTACAATCCTGAGCAAAAACTCCAGGACACAGTATTCAGAAAACAGTGTAGCAAATCAGACCGATCAAAGTGATACTTAAGAGCTGTAATGAGGACTGTTAGATGAGGATGTTCAAAAGCACTACACGTTTAGAAGAGCAAAATCCAACTTAATGCTTCTCTGAGGGATAGATTTATTACAGCAGATTACCATCCGCCCATCTTTGATCTTCACCAAGCTGTTACTTAACATAGTGGCAAAATTCAAAGACGGGCTCGGCAAATTTTCACTTTTATTACAGCTTTGTTAAAACATATGACCATACACACACACGCTGGCCTTGTCAGAAAACATTTCAATAACCAATTTCCACAGTCTGCTGTGGGAAATTTTTGAAAGGATAAAATAAGAAAGTTAAGGAATACAGAGGACGTCTAAACGTGTAGTGTGATTTAACGAAGCATCTGTTGGAACGAGGAGGCTCCGAGGCACATGCACAGATATAGAAAAAACACACGGACATACATATAGAAATGAGGCTCATGCCGAGCACCTACTTTATTAAAGAAGAGGCATTTTGATCGTTGCATCTTTATACAGTAAGGTTTAACAGTTTATCGCTCAGGATAAAGAGTTCTTTTGTTAACACACCATGGGGCTTGAGTAGCTTGAGTACTTGTAGATGAGGATGAGAAGGAAGGAGTTTGAATCTCCTGTGTTAAAGAAATCCGAGTCTGGTTAGAGGCATCAACCTTTTGAACAGCAGTAGAGCCAGCAAGCAGGCCATATTCCTACAAATCGTGAGTATAAAGAACGAGAATTCTAGTAAGAGGCTCAGCAATAGATGGAGGAATGGGATCATCAAGTTTGTTCAAATCGCTCAACCCAGAGATGGATACCAGCTGCAAAACAAATGATCGATCCTTAAATATGTTAGTTAAACATGGGATGAGGCACATGCATGCTCCACATATGCTGTAGAGGCATTAAGTACATTTAGAACACAAAGGATCTTTCATTTATGGTGAAAACAGTTATCAGCCAGAGTACAATGAGGCTTTCATAGGCTGCTGAGGTCTTCATGTTGCACCAAAGCAACAAACAAAGAAGCTAATATAGTAATAAAACACATGATCATAAACTTCTAAACAAAGAAAGTAGTCTACTTACCCATATCAGAAGACTGTGTCAGGTGGAAGACCACGACAGAAATGAAGCTAAGCAGGCAACATTCATGGGTTTTGCCACATGATGATGTAGGAATAAGGCAATATAAATGAAAAAAAATGATAAAGGGGAACAAAGTAACAGCGGAGACCCTGCAGCGGATAGTGAGGACAGCGGAGAAGATCATTGGGGTCTCTCTTCCCTCTATCATGGACACTTACACCACACGCTGCATCCACAAAGCCAACAACATTGTGGATGACCCCACACACCCCTCACACACTCTTCACCCTCCTGCCGTCTGGAAAAAAGTACCGAAGCATTCGGGCCCTCACGACCAGACTGTGTAACAGTTTAATTCCACAAGCCAACAGACTCCTTAATAACTGAACTGAACTGTACTGAGCACAACACACACACGCACATCAACATGGACTGCACAGACTTACACCAACACACACTGACACATCAAACTGTTTACATGCTGCTTACATCCATCAAACTGTTTACATGCTGTTTTGCACAAACTGTCCAACTTTTCAGTCGTTTTGCACATACTGTACAATATTTCAGTCGTTTGCTGTTTTTGCACAATTCTATATATTATCTCAAGGACCTGCTGCTAAGAAACTGTGTTCATTCTAGTATTACTGCACGAAATATTGTTTGAACATTCAGTATTCACATACAGTATTTACACTGGTCGGTCAGCGCTGTTTCTGTTTGCTGTTTATTGTCTTTTGTGTATTGTATTTTTCTGTACCTTATGTATTGTCTTGTAACTTTTTGTGTGCACTGTCTTTTGTCCTGCACTGTCTTGTCTTTTTGTTTGTCTTGTCCTGCACTGTTTGCACCAGGTTGCACAGTTGCACCTTATGTATCTAGGACTACATACAAGTCCTTACGCCTGTCTATGTAGCACCACAATCCTGGAGAAACGTTGTGTCATTTGCAACAGCTACATATAGTGACTTGACTTGACATGTTTGAAGTGTATATAAACCTACTGTATCCAACTATATTTCAGTGCAAGTATTATCTCCTGGACAATTTGTACCCTTGTCTTCGTAAGTTTGGCTGTTCATGTCTTCTTAAAGTTTTGACTTAGAATTAATTGTCTAATGTAATGGAGAAGAAACTTTCCTGCACTGCAATGCTCAGTAAAAAGGCATTATAACAATAACCATTATTCAAAAGTGCATAATAGATGTTTGTAGGACAAAACAATTGTAAATAGAGCTGAATCTCCCCCAACCACAACCCCCTCAAACACCCACTCGGCCCTCGTGGTTCCCTTACATTCCTGGCTGGACTCAAGCAGACATTTTAGACCCATCTTGATTTTTCATCTTCACCCCTCCCTTTCTTCTATTCTCTCATTCTCTTTCTGCCTTCCTTCATTACTCTTCCTACATACATAGTCGCACTGAGCTGAATGTAGGTCAGCTTTCTAGAGGGATGTGAAAGGGAATAGTAAATGTATCGCCTTTCCTACGACCAGGCCCATGGAAAAAACGTCCGATCGTCTTCAGTGGTTCATTATGGTGGCTCCGGGTACACTGGCGCAAAGCGGGAATATATCTCGTCTGAGACACCGGTCTATGGCAAGAACCCATGCATATACAGCATATACACTTTTACACACTGATTCATGCCAATTTATAGTACTGGCATATGACCCAAGGGAACCTGTTTGGAAATCCATGCAAAAAATGATCAGCATGTACATCTACACACAGAACCTAGAAGCTATGAGACGGAAGCACTTCCAGCTGTGTCACCGTGCCACCACCGCAGAGAAAATAATAACGTACTAATCAAAGTAGGTTTAGTATCAAAACCTACTGTGAGTTATGTTTGATTTAATCCAGTATGACATGGACCGTCTCTCCATAATAATATTATTGGAAATGAATTAAGTTTAACAGCAGTAGGCTAATAAAATTTGTGCTATGATGCGCTAAAAAAGAAGAATCTCTGAGTCAATGTGTTTGTGCAAAAAATAGCTTGAACTAATGGGTCTATAGCATTTTATCATTTACCTATTAGCATGCAGTTGTGGCAGTCATCAAGACACCTTTATCAGTCCAGACTGCTCTGTCAGAGTCCCAACCCCAACTCTGAAGGCTAGAACATGAGAAAAAATGCTAAATGTTTCCATGCTAATCCCTTCATCACGCACATTCATTTCCCCATGCCATCGGATACATTTTTCAATCAGTGAGTTATTTATTTTCACAGTTGTTTAATTGCAGCACTGGAAAGTAAGTGACTACTTGTGCTGTATTGCATTAATTACATTAAGGAAGACGTGGAACTTTTACTTAAGATTTATTAAACTCTTAAACTCCACTCATTACTTAAATAAATCGCTTATTAAGCAGTGGGGTCAGTGAAGTCTGAACGCTTTCTACTCACATTCCAGCAGCCTAAAATATCTGATTGATGACATTTTAAAGCTCAGTTCTGTGCAAATTTTAAGGCACAGGAAGGTTTCCAGTTAATCATTTTTGGCACCCAGAGTATATTACTATATAACTCTAAAATAAAAATCAACGATGAACCAAATGCTCATGTTAAGCAAAGGTTAGGTGTTTGCTAGGTGATTAGTATCCTAGGGCCTTTGATTATGTGGCTGACCTTGTTGGATGATCTAGAACAGAGTATCTTGGTTCAATATTACAATGATCATCATATTGGATCACTACAAAAGCATCAAGCAAGCATTCACTTACTGCAGCCTTAATTCTGTCATAATGATTCGGGGCAAGTCATGGCCTAATGGTTAGAGAGTCTGACTCGTAATCCTAAGGTTGTGGGTTCGAGTCTCGGGCCAGCCACGACTGAGGTGCCCTTGAGCAAGGCACACACACAATGGCTGCTCACTGCTCCGGGTGTGTGTTCACTGCTGTGTGTGTGCACCTTGGATGGGTCAAATGCAGAGAATGAATTCTGAGTATGGGTCACCGTACTTAGCCGTATGTTACTTCACTTCACTTCATTATGGTGGCTCAGAATTTCAGGCTTTGGGTTACTGCTCAGAAGGTCAGGGGTTCACTGTTGGGTCATGATTGCTCCAGAGATGCTGTACTGCACTCTGAACTAAACTTTATAACAAGCTGAGTTAAAGGAAGTAATGAAGTTCACTGTAATGTAAGGTATGTTATATGTGGATTAACTGTATATAAGAGATTCTACTTCTACTGCATAATGTTTGAACCATTTCTCATTCCTGTGGCTAACAGGTTCTTAACCACGGTCTAACACACACGCACACACACACACACACACAAACACACACACACACACACACACACACACACACACTCACTTCAACTAATCATCAAATGAACCTTTCCTGTATGGAAGTGTGTCTTAGAGCAGGGAAACCACAGAAAATGAACATAGGACATAGAGATTCTCCAGGATGGTTGGGAATATATGAATCCTCAAAATCCAGTATTCCAATTCTGCTGCATGTAGTTATACTGCATCACCATCAAGGAAACAGTGACCCATAGTGGCAGAGAATAGAGTAAGGGATAATCCATACTCCAGCATGCTGTTTAAGCTTTGGATCAATTAGCTGAGACTAAGTATTTAATTCCTGGCATCTTTCATAAAATTAATATGTTTAGTGTTATATAGTTGTGATCTTAAACATATGAGGAGGCATTTTTAAACATATAATGTTTGAATTAAAGAAGACGAAAGTACTGCTACCCTTTAAAATGTATTTGTGGACATTATACGCGTTAGGGTTAGGGTTAAAACTCATTAAACTTATCCAAACAAAACAGAATGCAATGCTTGCATCAAAAGATTAATATTTTTTAGAACAATGATTCTACTGTGGCTTGTGCATCCAAGGGCCCGTGAAATATAGCCGTGATGGGGGTGTCTTTATTTTTAGATACAATGGTAGGAATAACAACTTAGTTTTATTAAAAGTATAATATTTTGGAGTTGTTATAGTTGCTGGCCTGTTTGACTAAGCAGTTAAATTAAATGGGTTTAATTCAACACCTCATTAACCTCAGTAATTTAAAAACAAAAAATGTCAACTTTAATGTGCATGTGCTCTCTTGGTGGAAAACGTCCCTTTCTTTCTTTCTTTCTTTCTTTCTTTCTTTCTTTCTTTCTTTCTTTCACCACAGATATGAGATTAACTATATTAATTCATTCATTTTCTACCGCTTATCCGAACTACCTCGGGTCACGGGGAGCCTTTGCCGATCACAGGCGTCATCGGGCATCAAGGCAGGATACACCCTGGACGGAGTACCAACCCATCGCAGGGCACACACACAATCTCATTCACTCACACACTCACACACTACGGACAATTTTCCAGAGATGCCAATCAACCTACCATGCATGTCTTTGGACCGGGGAGGAAACCGGAGTACCCGGAGGAAACCCCTGAGGCACGGGGAGAACATGCAAACTCCACACACAAAAGGCGGAGGCGGGAATCGAACCCCCAACCCTGTGTGAGGCGAATGTGCTAACCACTAAGCCACCGTGCCCCCTAGCTTAAATGTTTTATTCAATAATAAAAAAAATCAGCTGTATGTAGGGTTTGACATTTAATTTGTTTTATCCCCCCCGATTAACTATATAAATTATTTATTTCTTATAATTAATTATTCCTTTTCTTAGAAGTATTTATTTTTTCTTCCGTCCTTTTTAATTACTTTCCTTCCTTCCTTTATTGAACCACAGATATGAGAGGAACTACAAATCCCATGATCCCTCACGGTGCTGATCACATGACTGTACAGTCACATGACATTGTGAGTTCCTGTTATGTCTGTGTACCATTGAATAAACAACCAACTATCCAGGGACACATCATGGAGTGTGTGATAGTCGGATTTGCGTTGCTTTCTGTTTGCCAGTCTGCTTCTCTGCCCAACTTCGTGCTGCTGTTCGCGGATGATTTGGGTTATGGAGATTTGGGCTTCTCAGGTCATCCTACATCCCTCACACCGAACCTGGACCGACTGGCGGCTCACGGGCTCCGGTTTACCGACTTCTACTCCACCAGCCCTGTGTGCAGCCCGTCCAGGTGTGTGATGGCGGTCCACCTTCATTTTCAGCTTCATATCAACCTTTACACTGCCATCGCTTCCTTACAAGTGCAGTTTAAGCGACTGAGAAAACCCGGGCCGGAATACTTGTTTGTGATTGGATGTAGAGACTGTCAGTCATTTTATAAATGCCCAATCAGGAGGGCAGGAAGGGGAAATGGGCTCAGGTGGTATAAAACAAATTAAATGTCAAACCCAACATACAGCTGAATATTTCTTTTATTCTTCTGTGATTTTTCTATTACTGAATAAAACATGTAAGCTAGGGGGCACGGTGGTTTAGTGGTTAGCACGTTTGCCTCACACCTCCAGGGTTGGGGGTTCGATTCCCGCCTCCGCCTTGTGTGTGGAGTTTGCATGTTCTCCCCGTGCCTCGGGGGTTTCCTCCGGGTACTCCGGTTTCCTCCCCTGGTCCAAAGACATGCATGGTAGGTTGATTGGCATCTCTGGAAAATTGTCCATTGTGTGTGTGTGTGTGTGTGTGTGTGTGTGTGTGTGTGTGTGTGTGTGTGTGTGTGAGTGAGTGAGTGAATGAGAGTGTGTGTGAGTGAATGAGAGTGTGTGTGAGTGAATGAGAGTGTGTGTGAGTGAATGAGAGTGTGTGTGAGTGTGAGTGAATGAGAGTGTGTGTGTGTGAATGAATGAGAGTGTGTGTGTGTGAATGAATGAGAGTGTGTGTGTGTGAATGAATGAGAGTGTGTGTGTGTGAATGAATGAGAGTGTGTGTGTGTGAATGAATGAGAGTGTGTGTGTGCCCTGTGATGGGTTGGCACTCCGTCCAGGGTGTATCCAGCCTTGATGCCTCGATGGCCGATGACGCCTGAGATAGGTACAGGCTCCCCGTGACCCGAGGTAGTTCGGATAAGCGGTAGAAAATGAATAAATGAACATTTAAGCTAAAATAGAATTTACCGGTAGGACTGGGGAAAATATATAGACAGTATATAATATAATATAATATGTGACTGTATTTTGAATAAAATTCAGATGTGTGCAGTTTGTGCAATACATATATACATAGATAGGTTAGCATTAAAAGGCTTATTTTACTGACAGAAATATAATCAGACATGTACTGTAAATAATGCTTTGTTTTTTAGCTGTGATCATTATTCCTTAAAATAGAGCTGAAATGTTCTTAAGTACTTTACTGATCACAATGACACCTGCTGAGATATTTATGGCTTTTTGTATTTGCTTATTTGACAGAGCATCTTTGTTGACTGGCCGTTATCAGACACGCTCTGGCATCTATCCTGGTGTGCTGTACCCAGGATCAATTGGTGGGCTTCCGCTCAACGAGACCACCATTGCAGAAGTACTGAAGCCACTAGGCTATGCCACAGCCATGATGGGGAAATGGCACCTGGGCTACGGGGCTAATGGTACTTACCTGCCTACACGACAAGGCTTTGACCATTACCTTGGCATCCCATACTCTCATGACATGGTAACACAATGGCACAATGGGCAAAAATACAGAAGTAGTTTTCTTTTTTTTTATGTAATATTATGCATTTCAATTGATACAAAACTCCACTCTTACCTAATTTTTATACAGGGTCCTTGTCACAACCTGACCTGCTTCCCTCCAGATGTGAAGTGTTATGGCTTCTGTGATGCCGGTACAGTAACCGTGCCTCTGATGGATGGCAAAACCATCATTCAGCAGCCTGTAGATTTTATTCATCTGGAAGATGCCTATAGTACTTTTGCCACTGAATTCATTCGCAGCGCAACTCAGAAACGCCAACCTTTCTTCCTCTATTATCCCTCTCATGTGAGTTATCCCTCTCAAGTGCACATTTAATATGAATACTTGGGGGAAATGGCTTCAAAAGGGTGTAAAAAAAAAAAAAAAACTGACACAATTTCTCTTTTCATAAACGCAAGTGAAGTTCAAAGTGAAGTTAAGCTCTTGTTATTTAAATTGCCTTACTAATAAGGGCACAAGATGAAAAGCCAGCGATTTGTCTTGCTAGTGAATGTAAGGAGATATACAACATATTAAACTGGATATATTTTATTGCCTTTGTTCTAATTTATATTTATAAGTCCCACATGCAGCTTGTCTTCTCTTGATTTTTTGCTTCTAAAGCTACATCAATTACAAACATCCGCATTGCCACAGTTAAACCATTTTGTATTTGATGTTATTACTGATAATAATAAACCTACACAGTGAGTTAGATCAGTTAACTTATAGTAGCTAGTATTAGTTCTAGCTAGTACATGAACATCAGTATCTACAGAAGCACCTAAACTCTTAGCATCATTACTAAATACACAGTCTATGAATATACAAATGCCCCAACACTGTTAACCCAGTGTACTAACACAATGTAAGGGAGCAACATTTTACATGGCCTTCATTAGAATATTATACTGTGATTGATCCCAGTTCTTCTGCTTGCACTGTTTCATAAATACACAATTGCTGTTTGTTTTTTTTTTTACACAATTTGTCACCTTTGAGTTATTTTGCTAATTTTCTGTCTCTTTCTCTAACTGACGGTGTGTCCATGTAGCACACTCACTACCCACAGTTTGCGGGGTGGAAATCGGTGGGCCGGTCGCTCAGGGGGCCATTTGGAGACGCGTTACTGGAGTTTGACTCCACTGTAGGAAACATTCTGAAAACTCTGAAGGAAACAGGTGTCCTTGATAACACACTTGTCTTCTTCACATCTGACAATGGGTAAGTGAGTGTGTGTGTGAGTGTGTGTGTGAGTGTGTGTGTGAGTGTGTGTGTGAGTGTGTGTGTGAGTGTGTGTGTGTGTGAGTGTGTGTGTGTGTGAGTGTGTGTGTGTGTGAGTGTGTGTGTGAGTGTGTGTGTGTGTGAGTGTGTGTGTGTGAGTGTGTGTGTGTGAGTGTGTGTGTGTGAGTGTGTGTGTGAGTGTGTGTGTGAGTGTGTGTGTGAGTGTGTGTGAGAGTGTGTGTGTGAGTGTGTGTGTGAGAGAGTGAGTGTGTGTGTGTGTATGCGCTCATGTGTGATTTAAAAAAAATAGTTCTTTACTTTTCTATATTGAACGTTTTTTCCCCTTTCTCTTATGGGTTCCGTCATATTTTCAGACCAGAACTTATGCGAATGTCTCGTGGAGGAAATGCTGGGTTGTTGAAGTGCGGTAAAGGCACTACGTATGAAGGAGGAATGAGAGAACCTGCAATTGCATACTGGTCTGGAGTCATTAAACCAGGTACAGTGTGAAAGCCCCATTTCACTGTGTATCAAAAATTTACATGAATTCAATTAATAATACACCTGTTTTGAGTTTTTGATTCTAATTATTCAAAATGTCTTGATTCATCAGCACTGACAGTAGTGTGGCTTGAATATCAGGGTTTATATTAATATATGTTGTCGTTTCCATAGTAACACCCCATTCATAGGGACTTACAGTATAGTGGACACTCCATGATCTGAGATGAATGTATAAGAAAAAGTGTTATTTAATTAAAAAAAACACCTGATCAGTTGTCTTTATGGAGACATGTATTTAACACGTACCCCAGCGTTAGGGATTTATAACATTCACATTTAGCTGGAGAGTCTGCAGGATACAGCATGGTGCAGCTGTGCAGTTTCAAACATGTGTACAAGCTTGTTTGTTTTCTGTCTTATTTATGTCACTATAAAGAGAGAGAGAGAGAGAACAGGATAGAGACAGGTTAGGGAAGAATATTTTCGGTATATAGCTGCTATTACCTAACAGCACGTTTCACAGATGTTTCACAACATTAAATCCAACTGTACTGTACATGGTTAAAAAAAGGGCTGACTGAGGGCAAAGGGGACAGATGAAACTGTTCATTACTGTTGGGTTTGTGTGGTTATATTTGACTTTTAATGTCATATACACTTTATTAAAATGCTTTATTAAAGCCAGGGTAAATAAATTTGAACAAATAGGAAATGTTCGAGTGTAAAAATGTTGACTGGGTCAAGTGACAAATCTCATGAGTTTAAAATTGTAATTGTTGTAAATTGTTGTGGTTTAAGTGGAATAAAACGCATAAAGAATCAGCTTCAGGATGATATTGACATGATGCCAACCTGTTAATTGTTTACCTATAACACACCCCAAGCATTTTATTCCTTAATTATTATTATTATTATATATATATATATATATGTGTGTGTGTTTTTTTCACAATTCCCAGGTGTCACTCATAGTCTATCCAGTACTCTGGACATCCTCCCTACCATTGCCAAATTGGCTGGAGCTCCATTACCCAAGGTTCAGCTGGATGGAGTGGACATGATTGATATATTGTTCAATCATGGAACAGTAAGGAAGCATGGCACTATAAAATCTATGTCCTGTTCTCTAAATGAAGCCATTTCCTCCGAGTGTTTTCATCACATGGGTTTATCCACTTCACTCTGCTTCGGTTTTCAGGGCCAAAGAAAGTCAATGTTTTACTATCCAGTTGACCCCAGTGAGAAGTATGGTGTGTTTGCAGTGAGAATGGGAAAATATAAAGCTCATTATTACACCAGGGGTGAGTTCTTCAGTTCTTAGCTCTCCTGTCTTTAGAGTTCTTCAAAAACATATCAGAAAATATTTTTATATTTTCATCAACCTGCTCATATACTCTGTAAACCCAGAACTACTTTTTGTCCATTTCTGTGTCTAAGGAGCGGCACACAGTGACACAACCCCAGATCAGGATTGTCATTTAATCTCCCCCCTGAGGTATCATGACCCTCCTCTGCTGTTTGACCTGGAGTCTGATCCATCTGAAAACTACAGATTAAATGAGAAGGATCATCCTGAGATGATCAGCGTGCTGCAGAATATCAAGGACCTCAAGGACAGCTTTGAGGCCTCGATGCAATTTGGAGAAAGTGAGATCGGAAAAGGAACCGATCCTAAGCTGGCACCATGCTGTAACCCACAGTGCTCTCCCAAACCAGAATGCTGTAGGTGTGGGACTTCCCTCTGACCAGTTCATTAATAAACATTACAGCTTTTTCTTTTCTTTAAAAGGGAAGACAGAGAAGAGATGACATAATGTATTTAAGTCAATCACTGCCACTCACACATCCGCTGTGTTTAATCCAGAGCCGATCGGCCCTATACGCTCACTACGCAGGTTGCATAGGGCGCCGCAAATTACGCAAGGCCCCGCCTCCCCATGCCTCATTTTACAGCGCGTGTTAATGTTTACTGTGTAGATGACAATATGAAGCAGAGCTATCCATCTGGCCATGAAAAGAGAAAAAAGAAACAAAATGAGAGTGAAATGCGAGAACAGCAATCAGGTAAACTCTTGGCCTGTCTGTCTGTCAAACAACAATTTATTGCGTGAACATTCGTGTGAATAAACGCCCAAGGGCAACGGTGTTTATAAACGGCAGCTCGATAACCACACCACGGCAGCACTATCACGTTGCACTGGACAACGGTTTAATGAACTTTTTTTAAAAGGAGGGAGGTTTGTAGTGGTAGCAGTGGGCTGTCAAGTGTGAATGTGTGGCAAATGGTTTACATGGCTCACGTGTCAGGTAGGAGGGCCCCTCAGCAGAATTTTGCTTAGGGCCCCAGGGAGGTCAGGATCGGCTCTGGTTTAATCAGTAAAGACAATGAATACCTGTGTGAAATGCCTTTTTATATTTAACAGCCCTTTTGCTCTTAAATTTATCATCATCTAACACCGGATATGACATCGGATTGATTCAAGGATGTTTGTTTTCTGTTTTGATTCAAATGTATTATAAGAATCATAAATAATTATGCCGTCTGTATTCTTGCTATAGCTCTAACATACACAATGCTGAGGAGTAAATACAGTACTCATGGAAAAATTCAGTGAAGAAGTTTCGTTTTCATTTTTAGTCCATGTCCGATTGCTTTCATACGTTTTATTTAAGCTATTTCAAAAAGTAGTTACATTTTTTGCTGTTTTTTTATTATTTTGCACACACTAAAACTTGAAGTGGCAACCTTTTTTTGCATTGATGCAAATTAAAATCAGAATAAAATGTTTTTTTATTATTATTATTATTAATTTCTGTACTTCACACTGATCACACACTGACAGAATGACAACAACACGGTGATGACATCAAGCATATAGTGTTTTATTCTTAAGACCAAATCCATGACAAGGCAGGGAAGTTTTTTCCATTTTGGTTTTTACAAGTTTGATTTTTAAAGATACAAGATAGCTAGTAGGTCATACTGTTGCTGTTGATCTTGATATACAGTAAAGGCCTGCATTATGTAATTACAGTCCAGAGATTTGCAGTTATTGTAGTCATTCAGCTATCCAAGCTTACATACTCCAAACGTTGCTCTGCTTCGATACATAAAGGGGTTTAATGACCAATCAATGATTGTAAAATGCTCAAATGTAGACAAAACATTCGGAGAAATCCGAAAATTGAAAAACAATCAGAAATTCAGAGTCCTGATAAGTGTCCTGATCTGTCTGTGCTAACCTCAGTGAGAAGTCAGACCCAACGATTGTACTGATAATGCTAACGCTAGCATAAAAACGTGGGCATTTGTAAGAAAGACAAACACAGCTGATTGACAGGCATCTGTTATTCAGCACGATGTGACAACATTGGACCACAGCTATACAGCAATGTGAAGCAGCTGAAACAAAATGCTAACGGAAATCAATTTACAGTTTTGAACCCCTTTTCAGTTGTGACAGGTTATCATTGTCAGCATTATTGTTTATTTAAAATTTACATATTTATTTCAGTAACACTCAATAGAAAGGACACAGCATGGTCATCTCAACTAGAATATTTACAGCAATCTAACTGACACCAAATCACATTTATAGTCTTAAGACCGCAGCTCGTTCCTACAATGTGGCATCAGCACAAACAGACAAGTAGCGATGTAATCCGATTGCAGGCCGCTGGTATACAGTCGTGTGTGTGTGTGATGCAGTGTGCAGGCGGTGTGTAGCCTCACTGAGTTCATCTACAGCTGCAATTAGAACCAGTCTAAAGGTTACATTGCTATGATATTGCTACTGACACCGGGGATGATGAAACCAGCCTGCAGGAGCCAAGAATCCAGTCCTTTGTTACAAGAATATGATATTCGTAAGTGTCAGCATACGAGAAGCAAATTTTTTTTTATCTAATTGTAGGCGCATTTGTAATTTTAATCACCATTGATTCTATACAGTATGTAGTTTCAAGCTGTCCATACATTGATGGAAAGATCTCAATGTAGAAGGTTATAACAGAAAAATCCTGGAGCAGAATTAAAGTTTAGAGTGGAAATCAGGTGTACAATATCTAACCCTTTACCCTTCTGTTACTATTTCAGTGTTTTTACTATTTCAGCTTTTTATAAAATTTAATTCCATTCAAACAGGACAGAATCAATACAAGACCAGGAGGGGGTCGTCTACTGTGTGCAGTCTATCCATGAAGCACTGAAGCTTAGGGAAAGAACTAGAATTAAATACAACGGAGAAAATAAACCCAACCTATTCAGTTCACTGGGTCCGTTAGGTGTGAGAGTGACGGAGGGTAAAGGAGAAAGTAGAAACTCTATTTCCGTTTAGTACTGTAGGTCATATTTTGCTTATGTCATATACATGGCAGACAAATCATTTTGAGCACTACAGCTAAATGTATGCAAGCACTTATTAATTAGTCACCCTCAGATCCTTAAAGGAGATTAAATCAGTGCTTTATTAAAGTCAGAGTAAATAAATTTATACAAGTAAATGAATAAAAGTGCTCGAGAATGTCTGTAAATTGTAACTGTAAAAATAGCTGTTGACTGGGACAAATGACAAATCTCTGTATCTCTGTTTCCAATGAAAAAGAAAATTACAATTTTTCAATTAAAAATTTTTAGTATTTCAACTCAACTCAAAAATAAAATGTGTAGTGCTCAAAAACATTTGGCTGACACTATATAATCATTTTACGTCATGTTCTTCTACCAAGCAGGAAACAAATGTATACGGTTGTGAAAATTATTTTAAAAATGATACATCGGTCATATTAAATACTAATGCTATTATTACTCTGCTAAAAAAATTATAATAATAAAAAAATAATGCATGTTTTACTGAAATGATTTTCATGTTACAGTTTATTTGTTGGTTAATCTTTAATTTCTTTATTTAGAGCTAACGAAATTTTAATTAGGCCTTTTCCTAAGTAATTTGGTAAATATGACATTTGCAAGTAATTTGGCTGATGACTGCAGCGTGCCGGTGGCGTGCCATACATTAACGGTTAGCCTTCAATGAACGAAGAGTGACTAAATAGACTCGGGATCATAAAGCACTAAAGCACTGTCTGAGAATTACACAAGATGGCAAACAAAGAGTCATGAGAAAGAGTCATCGGGAATAAGAAGCTATAGAAGAGCTTTAGTAATTTAGAAAGAGGTTAATCATTTACAGGACCGTGCACGGCCAATGCTACCTGGCTCTCCATTCTCAGGCTAACAAACTTGCCTTCCTGGCCATCTGCAATCCTCTTCATTCTTCCATTTGCTGATGAAGGTGCTACTTACATACAATGATGTAACAAACGTCTGTAGTAGTCACCTACTGTTTTCTAAATATACAGTATTTACATGATGGTGTAATAAGAACGCACAAGGAACCTTCTACTACAGCGAGCAGATAGTCATTATATTACTAATCCAACACCTGTCCAGATGTTCATTTCAGTACAAACCTCGTCCAGCATATTTTGGAATAATCAAACGAGTACATATTTACAAACGAAACCCATCCGTCTAAATGAATTTCAAATATAAGTTTCCTGTGTGTATAACTGCCTGTGAGCATAACCCTGGAAGCCATGCATTAAAATGTGTGAAGTTGTAGTTTTTTTCGTTTCTGAACCAAGAGAAAGTAAAAGTATCCCAACTCAGCCACAGTCCTAGGTACTAAGTCATATAAAATTTAAACAGGCAAACTGTTTCAAGGATGAGAATAAATAAAATAGGAAACAAACCAATAGTAAAACAAATGGATGGATCTCTAAGATTGAACCTACATGTTCAGGTAAGTTCATGTGAAAACACTGAGAAACTCAAAACTCAAGGCTTACGTTAAACCCTTCAAAGGCCACCAGGAGCCCCCAAGCGGCCAAAACCAGGAACACGTTTCTGTTGTTGGGCAGAGGTTACCATGGTAACCTTTTTTATTTGGTCTCATCTACTCCAGGTAGATATCCTCAGTGGGACAAGCGTACTCAAGATGCTCTTGATAATACTCCTGAAACGCACGTCTACGCAAGCCACACACACCAAACACACACACCAAACACACACCAAACACACACACACACACATATACACACACACACACACACACACACACACACACACACACACACACACACACATGTTAATATTTATTAATCTCTACTCAAAACAAATTCACAAATTGACATACAAGCTGTTATTGCCATTTCTACAGTAGCCTATATTGCTAAAATTTTCACAGCGAGACGCGAGGCCTAACTAAAATGCTAGAATTAATAGAGTTTAAACACTATTTCAACATTTACAGCACGAGTCAACTGGTTAAAATGCAGACTCGGCGAAGAATTTAAGCTGAATGAGCCGAATACTTATATTACGGTAAATACCAGAGCAGAATAAATAAACATCTGAAAAAATCATCATCATTAAACATCGACCCTCTTAGCTTCTGTAAGAAATTCTCTTTCACAGTTTATCCATTCATATGCAGTTATGTAAATGGTTTTGCTTCAGGCAGCTCATCAGACCAGAGACTAGACATTAGCTCAGAGATTTCATGCAAAAATAGACAGAGCATTGTGGGTTTATTTTCCTCTTTTCATGTTCAGTACAGAAGCCTATGGTGCTAGTTAAAAGTGATCTGCAGAGCTAGTCAAAAGAGGTAAGGAATAAAACACAACCAAATAAAACTGCTGTCATATTTATAGCCATGAACTATTCAAAAGGGTTTTGTTGTTGTCGCTATTTAGTCAAGTTAGGTGCTTATCTGGACTTTTCTTTACAAGGAAAAATCTTTTTTAGGTAATTTTTTTATATCCCTGATTTACAGTGTTAAAGATTATTAAAGTGTTTGTTTTGCAACCATGGGATCTGAGAGAATCTTAAAATTTAATTTTAATAAAAAGAAAACAACCTTTTTTAATTAGCACCGTATTGGGTTGTAAAATATATTGTTGTTTCTAATAGTTTTCTTTTGTTCTGTTCATAAACCTTTCAGATGACGAGCAGTTCCTCATTCCTCCTCCTCCCTCTCTCTATGACTAATTGATGACTCTGTTAATGAGGTCATATTAATGTGACGAGACTGGGTCTCTCACACTGATGAGGGGTCATAACTCTTCTTCTGTGTCTGTTCCTTATGCTCAGGATGATGCAAGAATATTTAATTATTCAAACTGCAATGTTCTAAATGTTCTAGATGGGTCTATGATGGAAAACCATTATCATTAGCATCAGCTCATCTAACCCTCCTGTCCTCCTTTTTTCATTACTTTCTCTCCCGAAACTTTCTCACGCATGGCTAAACTCTTTAGATTCCTCCGTCCTGCAGGTCTAATGTGTGTCAGGAGTGTTTTAGGACTACATTAGAATTGTTCAGCTCACCCCACACACTCGGCCACAGGCCGCATGGACTCCTGAGAGACAAAGACATGGCACGCAAACCTGTCCAGGACTGGGTGCTTGGTAATGAAGCCAAAGTAACTGCAAAACAGAGACAAAAAGAAAAAGGAGAGCAAACCTTGTAAACGACTTTCATTTTGTATATTATCTTTAACAATAATGAAATGATAGAGTGTTTCTACCAGTTGTTTTTTGGGTGGCATCCACAGAAAGAGATGTTCTTCATCTGGAAGAAGTGACTGCATCTGTCAAACTGGATGGAAAGGGACGCATTAAACACCCTTATGTTTGTCAATCAGGCTGTTTGTCAATCACTTTGCTAACATGAAAGAAGTGCAATTTTTCCTGTGCCATTCATCCTCCCATTTCTCTCTCTCACCTCTTCAGAGAGGTCATACTCTTCCTCCAGACTCATGATCAACTTCACTCCCTGTAGGCTAATCTCCAGCTCGCACAAAGATGGAGGACGGAGATGCACTGTCCTCTTCCTCGCCATGGCAATCTACAATGAAACGACATAACAGCAGAAGTTTTAGAGCTCATCATACTATATTAGTGATCACTGCTATACATCATGTGTAAACAAATGCTATGTTTACCTTCTGCATGGCAGCACAGAGGATGCCATTGCCTTGGTGGTAAGGCACTTCAACAGAACCCAAAAACTGCACAGTGAAACTCTCCATCCATGCTGGGTTTCTCTTCAGTGCTATGAATATAATTGAAAAGGAATTCTTTAGTGTGTGAGATCAAGAGCCGGCACTTACTGTAAAAACAACATAGCAAACATCACAGGTCACTCTGCATTTACTAACACAGGCCCAGTTTGGCTCTTACCCATCATGTCTTTGGTTTGGCTGATGACTTCATGAGCATAATAAGCGGGGAAGATCCCCCGAGCCCCTGTGCGCATGTTGTAACCACGGTACCAGTAATCATCCTCCTCTTCTTCAACAAAAAGCGGGTCATCGACATCCAGTTCTAGTTCATCCGCATGACGTGGGATAAATCTGTAGAAATACCAGTCAGAGAGTGATTCTGATTATGTTTTAGAACTGGTATCTTGTTGATTTTCCTGATAGCTTGCATTTCTCTCTCTGATAATGGTTCGAGAGTCTGACTCGTTGTGGGTTGTGGGTTCGAGTCTCGGCATCATCCAATTTACCTGAACACTGCTCTGTGAGTCTGGTCTTTCTCCTCTCCATTTATAGTGCAAGAAAACAACCCAAATGATTCTGTACCTAAAACACAAAACACAAGTGCCCAAATTATAGAAATAAACCTGTGTGATTGTCAATATATGAGAAAATTTGACTGTATTGACTGTAACTCTGTAACCCTAAAGCAGAGCCTCATGAATACGGAATACATATTTCTGTCTATGCCTTTGTTTAATGTATTAAATAAATGGACTGTTTAATGTGTAATGAAACTGCAGAGAAAGCATTAAAGCGTTACTTCTTTGTGTTCAGTTCAACCAGGAACACAGAAGGTAATTGTTTACTACAGATGAGTGAAAATTTTACTTTCCTCAATTGTTTTGAATTTAAAAAGATATATGTACCTAAATTATACAATTTATCTAAAAATGAGAAATAATGTATGTATATAAATCATATCTTATTCTTATTCGATCTTATTTGGAGTTATGTGGTTAGATCACTTACTGGAGGATCGTGATGTGCCATTGACAAATACATTAAGGAATTTCTTAGAGAACGGTAGGTCTGCCTCCGGTGAAGAGTCTTCTTCTGAGGAGGAGCTCAACAGTAGATCAGGGCGCATTCCTCCCATGGTCTGGCTCTCATCATAGATATCTTCATCCTCATCAGCTACCTCTTCATCACAAACAGTGGAGAGACCATCACTGTCATCACTGAGAACAGACGTGCATCGTTTCAGACTCACAAGCTCCAGAGTAGTATTTTCATCCACAACTAGAGTGTATTTTACTGAGTCATATGCCAGGGAATCATCCACAGGTCTAACACCAGCTGGATCAAAGGTATTTCGCAACTCCCGGACACTCTCATCAATAGGTGGAGAACTGTCCAGGTAAGTATCATCTCCATAGGGTGAGGGTGGGTTGTGAATAGCCTCCAGGAATGGGGACACATCCTGCTCATCTTCATCATTATCTGTGGAGTATGTTAGGCTGAAGCAACGATTAGTCTGTGCTGTAGGGATGTCAAGCGTCAGACTGTTTTTGACCTCTGTCATTTTTTCCAGAGAAAGTGGATCCCTTCTTGTCTCTCGCCCCTCATCCTTGTCACTGAGGATGCTCTCACTTAGGCTGGGGGAGTCGAGATCCTTCATCCTGTCCATCATTAAGTCATTATTTGGCTCCTCCTCCTCTATATTTTGTTGATTTTTCAATGATCTCTGGGAAGTAAAGTCCTGATTTGTGTTGGAGTGGTATCTCTCTAAGCAAACAGGAACAACTGTGTCATTTGTAGGATTGCTCATGTATAAACAAGAGCTGACAGTCTTGCTTATTTGCTCTTCTCCTGATCCACAACTGTCTCTTCTGTCATCTTGTTCTCCATTTGTCCTCATATCTGAGTTCATCAAAGGCTGTTCCTGGGAGTCTCCTTCACATTTTGATATCTGTGTCCTGTATTCTTCGTCTTCGTTGTAGGCTTCTGTCTCCAGATCAGATGAGGGTGAGAGTGTGTCAGAAATGGAAGCAGAGCGCCTGAGGCAATCCTCTGGACAGCTAATTGGAAATGATCCTTCTGAAATCATCTTGTTTACCAGGTTACTAAGAAGCCAGGGTGAGTCTGAGTTCTCACTAAGGTCATCCTCCGATTCTGACTCAGAGTCTCCTTCAGTGGTGCCATCATAGTCATCCACTGAGGGCATGAGTCTAGGCTCAACAGGAAGGTAGAAAGACCGTTTAAAGCTTTCCAGGCTATGATCTGGTTCAATCTTCAGCAGAAGTTGCTGAGCTGCCCTGTCATCACTGGGCACAGCAGGAGGAAGGGTCTCGTCTGGATCTGCCTGATGCTCAAACCCTTGCTCATCATCCACGTTCTGTAGACCAATCAGGGCCTGAACATCATCCAAAGGATGAATATCCGGACTGTGCTTTAAATATGGTGAAAGGTCATGTTTTATGGGTTCAGGTTGGCCTAAAAGAAGAGATGTCTTCAGACCCACAATGCCACTGTCTTGCTCAACATCAAGCTCATGGTCAAGTTCAGGGTCAGATGTTGGGGAGCTGGCCTCCTCAATGGAGTTTGTGAGATGTGAGGACCTTCCACTGCTGGACTCACTAGTCAGGTCCAGCTCTGTCTCAGAGATGGATGAAATCATGTTACTAACCAATGGACCACCGCAGGCAAACTCTGCCTCCAAATCACCCTCAAGATCAGAGTCAGATCCAGGGGAACTAAGGTCATCCGTGTGGTGGCCTGACTCTGCATAGCGCTTGGCATTCATGTCAGCAATACCAGGATCAGAGGAAGGAGATGTTGTGTCATTTGATGCAGCAGCAGGTTGATTCTGAGGCATGTGACCAGACTCATCTCTGGGTTCAGACTGATTGGACAATGCAGGGGCAGAGAGAGAATATGGATATGTGGGTTCAATGCAGGGAAACTCTACATAGGATGAGCCATCTTCCTCCTGACAAGTTAGATCAAAGGCCTCCTGGCTCCTGAAATCAATCTCAAATTCCTTATCTAACTCCTCATCTGACAGTGGGGTCTCTGCATCATTCCCTAGTGGTGCTGTCGAGGATAGGCACTTGCTGGTGCCATCCATCGTAAGGTCGTTCTCCAGCTCTGGGTCATCAGCAGTCTCCGTAGTAATAGTATATGTGTCATCAGGTCGAGGACGACATTGTCTGCGTTTGGTATGGCCATTGAGGTCATGGTCAACTTCTGTATCAGAGCACTGAGAAGAGCAATCTTCAACTGAGGGGACACGTTCCTCAAGATGTTCTTTAGCAGGAAGGTTTACCTCAGTGACTTCAGAACCTCTTGAGGAGTTGTGCTGACCAAAGGAACCTGATAAGAGAAATATCCATAAGAGGGGAGAAAAACAGTAGCAGAATAACAATAACACATAAATCTGTGTTTCAGCAAATATTAAAGGTATGAGATTTTTTCTGTTATTTATTTTAAATGCTTTAGTGATGGACAAAGTGGATGTGATGTTGAGAACACTTGGGAAAGTGTGCTGACAACTTCAGGTTCAGGGTTTTAAATGTTTGTTCGTGTCGATAGGCCCCTAGCAGAGTCAGATTTTTTGTACCGTATTCAAGACGCTCTCGTCTGTTGCCTTCAAAGTCGTACAGCAGCGGCCTGCCAGGTGACTGATTGAGACCACAGTGGCCAAGTGGGTTTGGGGGAGTACCTTTGGCAGAGACAGTGATGTCAGGAGCCCCTTTGCATGTGCCGGTAACGTGGGAACCATCGTCAAGGCAAGTGTGGCTTGGAGACACACGACCTGTAGGTATGAAGAGCATAAAAAATAGACATGATGAGATTCCTTCACACTTGTTTACATAGCAAATCTAAATGGTCTGTGTATTCTGAAATGTATACTGTATGCTAAATAGATTTAACCACATGTGCATCTGTCATAAAATTAGAAATCTTCCCTCAATGTTTAAATTACCTACAAGTAAAACAATATACTGTATTGACCCACACATAGTAGTGAAGATAGTCAATATGAAGAGTGCAATCAAGGATTACCCTGTGAGTTGCGAAGAGATTCCTGCCAGCTTGATTTTCGTGGAGATACACTACTGTTGTTGTTCAAGGAATCCTATGAAGATAGTCAAGGACAAAGATTTGCATATTACAGTTGTATATTTGCTTTGTATTAAAGCAGTATAACATGATGTGCTCACTTGTATACCTGTGAAACTGCAGTGGTCAGGTTTAAGGTTGTGGGGCGACTCTTAAGTGAACCCAAAGTAGGGGAAGGAGGAGGAGATGTAGAAGGAGAGGGTGGAGCATCAGGATCTACCTCCCCGTCCTCGTCTTCCTCATCTTCATCGTCAATCATCTCAAACTCCTGGAAGTCGTCTTGGAATGAGCAGATAGTATGGTGGACATCACTCTTCTCCAGGATGAGGGAGTCCTACAGAACAAGACACATTCTGATTCGGTGCAGCTTTATGGTATGAATGGTATGGCTAAAATACATTTTCAGAAAGTCTGAGTAAGAGCTCATAAATATTTAATAAATCAATCCAAAGACAAAAAGAGTCCTGCTGTGTGTTGCTAATTCAGGACTGCAACTAAGCACTGGCAAAAATTAGTTTTACAGAAAGGCTGTTGATATA
The DNA here is from genome assembly GCF_022655615.1 of Tachysurus fulvidraco. NCBI lineage: Eukaryota > Metazoa > Chordata > Actinopteri > Siluriformes > Bagridae > Tachysurus > Tachysurus fulvidraco. The sequence goes on along the minus strand of NC_062530.1, from coordinate 21,864,934 downwards.
TCTGATGTATGGGGTTCGGGGCATCAAAACACTAAGAGGGACAGCAGATTTCTTTTATGAACCTGGATTAAAAAATATCAGTACAAAATAGAGCTGCACAATGATTATGCTGTGTCATGATCATTTACCACAATTGTTTAGCCAGTTTGGTAACCAAATAACATTACTATATTTTATCGATCTAGATGAAAAGAACAGTGTTTTATTTCTCATCTTATATTATGTCCTTAGTCCATTTCATATATAAATCTTTAAATTATGAAAAAAAAAATCAAAATTTATTAAAATGCTTAAAAACAATATATTTAGTAAGAACACACGGAATCTCTTAGATCTGATTAGTTTTATTATATAAGATGTTATGCTAAATTTTAAATATACCGTACATCGAAGACAATGAAGTAGAATGAAAGCGCAAGAGACAAAGACACAAAAGCAAGAAATCGATTAAAAGCCGCTCAGGTTTCAAGAGAGATGATTTCCTGTAAAGTAAAAGATAGAACTATCATAAGCCTTATGTATGTCTGATGCTGAAACAGCACTTTAATGTGCTTGGTATATTAAGGCCCCATTAGAATAAAGGGCTTATGTATGTAATTTGTGTAAGAATTGTGTTTTTTAAATATCCAAATAGCATGTTTTGTCTGTTTTGCCTGTTTGTGACTAGGTGAATATGCAGGCCTACCGAAAAGAATGACATTGTAGGGCATTTCTTCGAAAATGTACAAAATAAAGGTAGTTGTCTATGTGAATTTTCAACCCAACTTGTTGAATTTGTTTTGTGAACAAAATCTTTATACCAAGTTAAAGTCTATACTGAGAAAGAATGTGATTTACTGAGCATTAAGCTCATTTAAGGGAAAAGAATTACCAGTTTTTAGCAGAATAAAAGAATATTTACCAGGTTTTAAGAATAAAGAACTTTATCATGATTATGTCTTAGTCTGACTGTCATAATACCTATTCAGCACTCGTTCACTGAATCTCTATCATATTTTTACTCACATACATTTTATTTAGCATTCATATTGTTGCTTTAAACCAATTTATTATCTTAAAGCCTGAAATTATGAACATGTGGAATTCAGATTTCATTTCTGGGAGTCTTTTGGAGCTCTGAACACACTGCTACTAGGAATAATTATGTGAAGGTAAATATAAGGTTAATTTACATTTTTTACACCCATGAGGTTTTAACACAGCACACTAAGGACCGCATTAATTGTTTTTCTACTTTATAAAATAGGTAAAAATCGTTATCGTTAGACAGTGCGGAAAATAATATAACATTAAAAAAAATATATAAAGTAAAAAAAAATATAATAACTGTGCATATGACAAAATATGGCCGGGAAGATCAGTAGTAAGTGATATCAGGTAATATCAAGTATGAATTAGAACTTAATTATTTTTTTTTTATTCATGTCCGGTATCTGAGTCATCACTGTTATCAATATATCCTTTACAAATAACTGACACTGCAAATACTATTACTATTAAGTGGTTTGTGGTTTGTCAGAAGGTTAAAAATGCTAATTTCTCCTCTGCAGTATCGCAATGCAGTTACTTCATTATGTGTATGAACAAGCTCTGTTAGATGTGCACAGCCCTTCCACAGACTGTGCAAACACGCAAATCCATAACCAATGCAGTCCCATGACCTGATCAATAATGCTAACCATAACCCAGCAGACCAATCACTGACCAATGTACATAATCATCTAAGACCAGAAGAGAGATGCCACAAACTGCCGCTGTTCCTATTCCCAAGGGCGCTGTCTCATCCTGACCAGCACTGCCTTTGCTGCTTGAGGCAGCCTTACATCAGCAAAAACAATTCTGCTGACACATCCGAACCTGCAGAGAACTTGTGAATGAATTCTCCGTCTCTACTGTACATGGACTGCATGCAAAAGACGGAAAGAGGCAAAAAGAAAAGGGGGTGAAAAAGGAAAAGACAAGGCTAGACAGCAGACAAATTAGGACATCATACATACAAAACAAGAAAGGACAAAATTATGGAAGATAAGATATTATAAGAAAAACATGAGTGTAGGTCTTTAAGCAACAACATATTTTCTGACCTGAAGCATAGAACAGGCACAAGAGGCAAAATCTGAGCTTTATTACACACACACACACACACACACACACACACACACACACACACACACACACACACACACACACATAGCCAAGGCAGTATCAGGTGACAGCAGGATGCTGCAGTGGGGGAAGAGAGAGGACGTACAGTGACTGTAGGACACTGCCCTGGCAGGCAGATGAACCGGCGTTCCTCACAAATCTTTCACGTCCTGTCAGTGTACAGTATTTCACAGGAACACGTGGTCAGGTCCTTCTGACACATGATTATGATAACAGGGGAAAAAGTAAAGGTCTATTTAAAAAAAAGCAGGAGTGCCAATAATATGAGCAATGACAAACTCATATCTGTAAGAATTCTTTTTTAAAAGCTATTTTTATCAATAAAGAAAAAATCCGGAAATCCATCCACATAGATTTAAATAGGACAAGAGATTGAGAAAGAGGTAAAACAATCATTTTAGTTTATGTGGTTATGTTAAAGCAGGAAACTGAGATAAGCACATTCCTTATTCTGATTTATTTATGATATGTATATTTAAACAGGATATCACATGCTCTCAATAAAATCCTGTTCAGCCTAAACTAGCCAGAAGAAAAGAGCAGGAGAACACAGGGCTCAAATCGGTAATATGTAATAGTTTGCAACATCTAATATTATGATTACCTATAACTGGTATATATATATGTACATGATGTTTGTTCTCAATCTCTCTCTCTCTCTCTCTCTCTCTCTCTCTCTCTCTCTCTCTCTCTCTCTCTCCTTCAGCATAGACGTTTATTTGAAAAGTAGCTCAGCCTGAGATCTGTGATTAAGAGTGCAGCTTTACTGCACACTAATACCACAGATTACACACTGCACAGCTTATATGCAGTATTTATAATCAGCTTTAGATGTGTGTATTTTGGTTAGATAGTATTTAATACTATCTCACCAAAAAGCACACATCTAAAGCTGATTTGTTCTCTAGAACACAACATTATTTTTTTTAAAGATTGAACTTTACTGTCCAAATCTGTGCCTCATCAATGTCTAACAGCTAAACAGATGATTTAAAGCCAAAGCTCCCTATTTGTCCAATACTGTAACTTCAGAAGCTTCAGAGACAGCTGAATAAATCGTGAGCTGAGGTCGAATGAAGTGAGAGACGGGGTATAGCCTTGTGTTGTGTCATGTGTTGACTTTGTGCCTACTAACAGTTAACTTTTACTACAGATACAGTATATACAAAAAATCACATGTCTAAAGGATGGTTGTTTTGCTATATATTTTTTCTTTTAGATAAAAATAACAGCTTTAATTGCAAATACACACACACACACACACACACACACACACACACACACACACACACACACACACACACACACACACACACACACACACACACACACACACACACACACACACACACAATAGCACAAACGGCTATTACAAGAACTCAAGAACAGAACTGTCCAAGACATTCATGCCAAAATATATTCACTGTGTATATATTTCACCAATGATAAAGCAAAAATATCTTTTAATGATTTAATATAGAACACAGGCTAATTCATCAGTCATCATATCCTCACTCATCAATGTTTAAAGCCTAATACCTAATTTCTCACTTTTTTCTACTATTTATGATGGAGTACTACTGTGGCTGGTGCTACTGCCATCCCTAATATCCCACAAACTGAGACAGTATTCTGCTGATGGAGAAGGGAAAGCTAGCTTTGGGTTTAAACCACAGTTATGTAATACTGGCACTGAAAAGAAGCTAAGCTGTGATAAAAGCTGAGGTGAGCTGTGAATACTGTGAGTGGCAAAGATTAATAATCTGTAAAGCAGAGCTGTGTGGAGTGAGTGAGTGTGTGTGTGTGTGTGTGTGTGTGTGTGTGTGTGTGTGGTGGGGGATTTCTGTCTCTATCTTCAGTTAAATGTAACGTGGTTTGATGCACTGCAGAAAGCAAGCAAGCGTTCTGCTAAGCGACCAATCATCTGCTAGAGTCGACTAAACGATCATCGGGATTATGTCAGATTTATGCAATTACATGCATAAACTCATCACACGTAATCAGACATATGGCAAAATCAAGGGAAGCAAAAGAGGCAGAGCAGAATCCTAAGGCACTAACCTTAGAGGAGAGGAGAGGAGAGGAGAGGAGAGGAGAGGAGAGGAGAGGAGAGGAGAGGAGAGGAGAGGAGAGGAAAGGAAAGGAAAGGAAAGGAGAGGAGAGGAGAGGAGAGGAGAGGAGAGGAGAGGAGAGAGGAGAGGAGAGGAGAGGAGAGGAGAGGAGAGGAGAGGAGAGGAGAGAGGAGAGGAGAGGAGAGGAGAGGAGAGGAGAGAGGAGAGGAGAGGAGAGGAGAGGAAAGGATATAGGGAGAAGAGAAGAAAGGAAAAGTGGGGAGGAAAAAGGAGAGGAGTAGTAAGGACAGGAGAGGGAAGGAGATAAAGACAAGTCAGGAGAGGTGAGGAGAGGAGAGGAGAGGAGAGGAGAGGAGAGGAGAGGAGAGGAGAGGAGAGGAGAGGAGAGGAGAGGTGAGGTGAGGAGAGGAGAGGAGAGGAGAGTAGAAGTGAGGTGAGGTGAGGTGAGGTGAGGTGAGGTGAGGTGAGGTGAGGTGAGGAGAGGAGAGGAGACATTAGGATAGAATAGGACAGGATTCTATAGGATCACAAGTCTCCTCCACTGCAGCAGCCATGGCCCGCAGCCACTGTGATAAAACATTTAAACACCACCTTGTTTCAATCAGAACACACATACACACATATTGTTGTGTTTCAAATGAAATGTTACCTACATAATACCATTGAAAATGCCGCCTAGGTATATTATGTCCCATTTCAGACTTTAGTTGCATTTTTGTTAGACAGACAGACAGACAGAAAGACAGACGGATAGATAGATAGATAGATAGATAGATAGATAGATAGATAGATAGATAGATAGATAGATAGATAGATAGATAGATAGATAGATAGAACATACAAACGTGCAAATTAAATTTTCTTTCGTCTTTTTATAATGAAATATAAAACTATAAAATGCAAAATGTCCAGTAGCAGAAAGTAAAGATGAGTAAATACAGATAAAAACTGTACTATGTAACTCCTCAGTTTGTATGTTTCCACCCTGCCATACCTCAGAGATGTTGGACAGTCTAATGGCCAGAGGGAAACGATGTACAGTTTCAGGGAAGTGATAAGGAGGGTGTGTGGGAAAAGGGAGAGAAAGTGAAGATACAGTAATTGAACACCCAAATAAGGAGTGAGAACAACCTGAAGAGAGCAATCTGGTAATACTACTTATGCTTTAATGCTAACAGATTTTTTCTTGTTTAAGAAAGTCACACTCAAACATAACCTAATCCACAGAGCACACATACTTATGTTATTGTGGTAATTTTGCTAATGAGGACACGGCTAATGAAGCTTGCCCTGGTGCAACTAACCTGACCTTGCTGATTTCTTGCTTGTAACCAGTATGTTTTATGCTGTTCATGGTGACTAGCTCATGTTGGCATTAGCAGTGAAAATAATTCATTGACAACTTATCGATAGGACATCTAAAATATTGTTAGCAGATTGTGTTAAAAAATTATGAACCTTTAAGAAGACGCTTTAAATGATATCCCAGAAAGTAACAATACCTTGAATATGGTCTGATTGAGCTATTTCTTATTTTACGTTTAGATTTACGTATCCAAATATATAATTATTAACCCTAATTCTAGACATTTTAAATAAGATTTTCTTGCTCTATTGCCAGATTATTTTGCTTTGTTTTTAGAAATAATTTCTCACAATTATCTGCCAATATAACGAGACTAGAAATGTCTAGAAATTGTTTTAATAATGCTAAATATTATGTAAATAATGTAAATATTTGGAAAAAGAAATACTAAACATATTTGACAAAATTCAAAATATTTAATTTGCTAAGATTACATTTTTTGAGTGAATTCTATCCTATGTACAGTATGGACGGGTATATGCACAACCAAGGTTGCCACTATTTATTCATTCATTAATTCATTAATTCATTAATTCATTTATCTATCTATCTATCTATCTATCTATCTATCTATCTATCTATCTATCTATCTATCTATCTATCTATTTATTTATTATTTTATGGTGATGATTTTGGAGACTATTACTAAACACTTCGGCTCATATTTGGGTCATAACTGAACTGGCTTTATTGACTACTCGGCTAGACACCACAGAAAAGAACCACTGTGCATCATCTGTCCATGAACATGTAAGACTCACTAAATTGAGACACCTTACTTGAGACTACTAACATTCCTGCTCAATTCAGTTCTTTCTAGGGTTGACATATTTGCACATTTTTAGTCCCCATTTAAAAAAGTTATTAACAGGTAAACTGAGACGCACTCCTGTGGTGCACTTGGATGAGCATAACCCCAGGACACTAAACAGAAAAGCATATAAATAGCAGCTCTATGCGCAACACATTTAATACCCCACAGTACAGAACTGACTGCTGCCTCTTATCTCAAGGTGACACAACAATTGGAGTGTAAGAGAGAGGGCTTAAGTACTCAGCAAAAGCTTTTCGCCCATTTAACCTCAACATATTTATATGAATATCCCAACTGACTGTATTTAGATGTTTACATTGTTATTCTGTCACTAAAAAGCAAGGCACATACAGCATGAATTAACAAAATAATGATTAATTCCTTAAGATTGTCACATGAAATTTTTGCAAATCAATATACAGTATATTTATCATTGTATTTCAACCTGCTGGTAAATTCTCTATTCTGATTAGTCAGAAGCTGTTGATGAATAGCAACCATGACAGTTATATTCATTCATTCATTCATTCATTTTCTACCGCTTATCCGAACTTCTCGGGTCACAGGGAGCCTGTGTCTATCTCAGGCGACATTGGGCTTCGAGGCAGGATACACCCTAGACGGAGTGCCAAACCATCGCAGGGCACACACACACTCTCATTCACTCACATACTCACACACTACGGACAATTTTCCAGAGATGACAATGAACCTACCATGCATGTCTTTGGACCGGGGGAGGAAACCGGAGTACCCGGAGGAAACCCCCGAGGCACTGGGAGAACATGCAAACTCCGACAGTTATATTGCCTCACATTAATATTAATCCTCTCCTTCTAATATGTTGTTATTATTATTATGGCAATAATTTCTCAATTTTATAAGAAAAAATGCATATAAACTAAGCCTAATGGGCTCAAATGTTTGCTGCTATGTAACAAACAAAAATGTTTAAATATTGACATAATGTAGAACCTTTGCTAGCAAGCCCCCGGAAATGTCTTGATGTTTAACCTTTAATGCTTACTCAGCCGATTCAAACACTACTGCAGAAAGGGAAATCCTTAACCACTGAAGCTTAATGAAACATTATTAGTCAGATACCAGACCACCAGCCGTCTGCAGCCCCATAAATATGTTCACCCAGCATTCTTAACAGGTTCAAGACATTCAGCAACTTACAATATGAAACTTGGCCACTCGGCCATCGGTGGTGCCATAAAGATCTCACAGAAACCTTGACAATATAAAACGAAACCGAACAAAAGATCTATAATTATAAAAACAAAGTGTTTTTTCCTTTCAGAGATAAGAAGATAAGAAGACAATTTCCAAATTCTGAATTGTTTGTACTGTACTATATTGTTTATTTGATAATTGCATGCATAATAAATCTGCAATACTGAAATGCACAGTAACCTCAGCAAAGTCTGTCAAAGCTTGGTTTAAATCCATTATAAAAATCATGCTTCCAACTTTAAAGTTCTGTGAATGGACACCACTTCAGATTTGTGATCTGGACATCTTAGGATGAAGATATTTCCAAGGCACAGTTCTTAAATGATTGTGAATTTGACTGTACCTCAGAAAATCTCTTTGGACATCTGACCAATCAGGAGCACAGAATGAAGTGAGTCACGAAAATGAACACTCAACAACGTTCATCAGTATAAACACAAGAAGATGATATCCATCTGTAAGATTTCTAAACGAGTCACTGGATTTCTATACATCTGGATCTCTGACCATCAACTGTCAAGAGTTTTCAGTTGTACCCTATGATGGTCTCTACAATTACAAAACAAAGACACATTGGAGAACTTTTGACTGTCAGTGCTATCATTCATTCATTCATTCATCTTGTACCGCTTATCCGAACTTCTCGGGTCACGGGGAGCCTGTGCCTATCTCAGGTGTCATCGGGCATCAAGGCAGGATACACCCTGGACGGAGTGCCAACCCATCGCAGGGCACACACACACACACACATTCACTCACACACTACGGACAATTTTCCAGAGATGCCAATCAACCTACCATGCATGTCTTTGGACGGGGAAGGAAACCGGAGTACACGGAGGAAACCCCCGAGGCACGGGGAGAACATGCAAACTCCACACACACAAGGCAGAGGCGGGAATCCAACCCCCAACCCTGGAGGTGTGAGGCGAATGTGTGTCATGGTCCCCCACCACCACCACCACCGAGACAACAACCAGACCTTCGCGTAATTCCTACTCAAATCTGTCCAAACAGGCTCACTACCACAACTAAGTTGAGCAAATCTGCCTAAAGGTGTCTTCAGTGTCAGAATAACACTGTTCCCTAATTTCTGTCCCTACTGTGCCTACATTCTGTCATACATTCATATACATCCACTGTATATCTACCATTTAGCTTCAACTTGTTATCCATTTCTTTTATTTATCTATCAATTGTTTTTCATTACTTCTATATATTTTTCATTCTCATACAATTTGTTCATACAATTTTCAAAAATACAATCAGTTCTCATCCAATTTTCAGCAAATTGTATTCTATCGCTGTTTACCTTTCACTTTATTATTAATCATCATGTATTTCACCTGTGTGTTTCTATAGAATGAGCTCTACAAACTAATTATAATATTTTCTTCAGACAACAGAGAAAATGATTACTATTTCCTTTTTTTTTTAATGAAACTATGATCAAGTCAAATCTGGGCTATACAGTTTCTTGATATAAAGCTACAGCTGTAATTTTTCTTTCTCATTAACTTCTATTGAGAGAACAACTGTTTATAGCTCTGATGATATATGTAATATGACACTATTTTCATAGATGTTCCACAACATTAAATGTAACTATAAATAAATTAGTAGATAGCTGCACTTTAATTGTAATATTCTTGCTAGCAAATAACAATAAAACACCATGGGATGTGCTGTTACATGAAGATGATGAACTTTAGTGTGATTATGTCAAATCCTACATAACAGCAAACCCCATCGTGTTTTTATGATCATGATGATGATGATGACTATTTTTTATTACATTATGAGGAATAGAACAGAACAAAATAAAAAGTTTTTTACCTTTTCATAAGGATCAGAGTCATAGTTGAGACCAATGCCACAGTCATCTGTAATCTCAGACAGATCTTCATCATCAAACTCCTCCAGACTGATGTCATGTGCTGCCCTACAGGAGGGTGAAAAGACACAAACATTACTGCATCTACATACAGTATATTTATACAACTCATTACATTGTATACACCATTTGTTCTGTAGTATAAAAGAAACTAATGTACTAATATTCTGTGCATATGTCCTACTTGAAATGAGCTATGACAACCATACCAAAGCCACTTAACCACACACTTAAAGAATGTGAATACACATACACTCAAGTCAAATCCAAACTAAGCATTCATTGCTAACTCTCAAATTGTCTATCTGACCAGAACACAAAAGAACTAGGCTTGTCCCTCAATCATATCATCTGGTATCCAGTTAGTTTTCAGCACTCTCATTCATTCAGGGTTACTGTCAGGTGACGGTTGTGCGGGTTTGCATGCTGCTAAACAAGGACACAGTCTATGTGATGGGTCAGGGCAACAGCAGAAGGCAATGAGCTACGGTAACTGCTCTTATACAGATCACATCAGTTCTACTCTGTTCTGCTGAGAGGAGTGCTGCAATGCAGCTTTTCACACCCCAAACCACTCAGGCACAAAACTCTTCCATCTACACAGAGAGGCATGTACACACATACATACACACACACACACACACACACACACACACACACACACACACACACACACACACATATACATATATATATACACATATACACACACATATATATATATATATATATACAGTATATCTGTGTGTGTGTGTGTGTGTGTGTGTGTGTGTGTGTGTGTGTGTGTGTGTGTGTGTGTGTGTGTGTGTGTGTAAATAAAGAGACATCTGTGCCAAGCTTAGTTCCTGGAAACATTTTACTTTGAATTAAAATAGTCTTAGATCTACAGGATGAAGCATATGCAGAATTCTGTCCTTTATTCCCAAAGCCCAAGACAAAACTTATGGTTAATTTTGGTCGCAACCTGAAAATGTATTACCAATATTTTAATTTGCCAAGATTTTCATTTAAACACCTACAGTATACACCTGTTCATTCATGTGCTTGTCTGTCACTCATGTGGCAGCAATGCAGAAAATCACACAGATACAAGAAATACTACAGTAGGCTCTTGTCATTATTTCAGAAACTGCTGAAGAGTCTCTCTAGAGTTTACATAGACTGGTATAGCCTGACTATTTTCGGCTAGGAAATGCTATGAATTTTCAAGTAACCATTCTTTACAGCTGTGGTAATCAGAACAGCATCTCACATCACATTGAACCTTCAGGTGGATGGGCTACAACAGCACCAGTTGCCAGTCATATCACCCAAGAACAGGAATCAGAGGCTACAATGGGCAGAGGTTCACCAAAAAAATGTAAAAAAAAAAATAGAAATATTGTTTATAGAGTTTATTTTTTTGCTGCACATTGCATATTGTGTGGTCAGATTTCGGCATCAACGGCTTTGAATCCATGGACCCAAACTGTGTTATGTCAATACAGGCTTGTACTTAAACACAGATTATTCCCCCGAACTAACAAGAACAATTGGTGTTACATAATTAAAGACAGTATTGCTAACACTATATGACAGCTCCAAGAGATCAGATCTTAGAGAGTCTGTGAGAGTCTTTAACAACTCAGAGCACATTTTGTCAGTACAGTTGCTCTTGTAATAAAGCCAGGTGGCTCTATTATAATCACCAAATCTACCCACACATCTAACAATGCTTCTTTATCTGACTGAACATCTGTTAGCCTTTATTTTGCAGTATGTTGTGGACTGTAGCCAGTTCTTTCTACTCTGACCTTCATAATCATTGGAGTGACTTTGCGTGTGGTTCCTCTTGCGAGTTCCTCTAGCGTTCTAAGATATATTTTGTGTATTACAATACTAAGGAATTCCAAACTCTAATGATGTTGTGTGTTTTAAAAAAAGGACAAGGGCTTTCCCCACATAATCACATGCCATCCAGCTTCAGCGATGTCATCCTCAGTCTCTACTATTCCGTGTTCGATTGCAGAAACAACCAGTTGGGCTTTAGCAAGGCTGTCTAAACAATTACTACTAACACTCAACGGGCATCTCAAACAGATGCCACAGTTTCTTTAGCGTCATTAATACCTCTATTAATTAAACTGGAAGATCTCTAAGGTAGAATCTCTAAGGTGTTTCCCCCCATTTTAAATCACTTGTCAATTATGAGCATTTATGATGATGATGATGATGATGATGCGATTTGATTTCAAACCAAATTACATTTAAATTTAAATCCAAGCCTGGCCTAGACTCAGCTTTACCACATGCTGGGTATTTTGAGTGTCTTTTTGTTGTTATTCCCATCTCAGATCTGGCCGAGATATGACCTAAAAATCACGTCGTCCATCCTAGTTTAAATCTGCTTTGTAGATCAGTGCTATGCAGATCATTTCAGATGCTGGCAACCCATAAATAAATCTAAAAGCTTTTAACAGCCCATATAATTTTTCTGAAAAATGCATCATCTAGGACTAATAAAAATGTGTCCTCAATATGATATGTAAGTTGCATCCATGCAACCAATCACAAGTTACAACTGTTTAAGTAAATTAATGTACTAAGCAGAGATTATTCTAGAAACACGGCTTCTGAGCTTAGGTCAGATATCATGCATAACGTTTAGCAAAAAAAAAGTATGCAGAAAAACTGCATGAAAACTCTACCTGTATGTGCTGCCTTTGCCCCTCACTCAACATTAACTACACTTTACTCACTATGTAAACAAACAATATATTTTTGGCGAGATGTTAAATCACAGGTAAGGAAACATACACTGATAGCAGTGGTTTGGATAAAGCACTTATGTAATCCTAGGAGAGATTACCTTAACTAATTTCCAGTGAGATATGGAAATGTTTTTAAAATGACCTCGTACAAAGAAGTGCTCGGTCCACAGCTAACTCTGTTCTAGTAAAATGCGAGAGTGACGTGTGGCTCGCATATGAAAAAATACACATTGTAAAATAAAAGTTTGCCATGGCACGTTAACAAGTCACTGTTTATACTATACAAATATACACAGTTTTATTTACAGTCTCAACTTTCTAAAGATTCACTGCAACAATAAATGGTTAGAAAAGCAAGATGTGTCATTCATTAATACATTACAAATGTAAATGTTTGTTTTGCTATACGATTGAAAAAACAAAGGTGTTGTATGGTCCTTTACTTTGTATTTAAACCCAGTCAGCACATAGTATCAGCACCCAGTCATTGATTATTTTCCTATAATTGCATGACAGCAAGTTGTTTATTTCTTACTTAATAAATGATACAATTAAAAAAGTTTTTCCAGTGAATTATATTCTTGGGTATGTTTTCAAAGACACACACACACACACACACACACACACACACACACACACACACACACACACACACACACACACACACACACACACACACACACACACACACACACACACACAAAGAAACAGTCTATACAATGCATATACTATCTATACTGTTAAAACCTGGAAACAAGACCTAAATATTTGGGATTTCATGACATGTATCTAGATAATAATAATAAAGCACAGCTGCCTATTCACCATGTTGCTGTAAATTCGTAGAAACCACGTAATTTGTTGAATAGAGTCCTCCTGTGTGCAATTAAATTGTCATGGCAACTCAGAATAAAATCACCTGCTGCTGAAAGAGTTTGTTTCTTTCTTTGGAACAACAATAAATCCATTCATTCATCTTCTACCACTTATCCGAACTACCTCGGGTCACAGGGCAGGCATCAAGGCAGGATACACCCTGGACGGAGTGCCAACCCATCACAGGGCACACACACACTCTCACTCACGCAATCACACACTACGGACAATTTCCCAAAGATGCCAATCAACCTACCATGCATGTCTTTGGACCGGGGGAGGAAACCGGAGTACCCAGAGGAAACCCCCGAGACATGGGGAGAACATGCAAACTCCACACTCAAAGAGACGGAGGAGGGAATCGAACTCCCAACCCTGGAGGTGTGAGGCAAATGTGCTAACCACTAAGCCACCGTGCCCCAACAATAAAACCATCTCAATAATAAATCATGGAACCAAGAACATCGCAATTTAATCTAAAAAAGTACAAATAGCAGAAGTCAGTGACTGTGTTAAGAGGACAATAGTCAAAGAAACAAACAAGAGGACTTTTGCTCTTTACAGTCAGTTGTACTGAACTGTCATACTTTTGCTGGCTTACTCCAGCCAGGTGACCTGGATATCTTTACAGAATGTACTACACCTCTAACATATCTTCTATCTTTCCCTGAACATCTGCCTACACTCTGTTAGCCAGATTCTGCCTTTATCTAAGCGAGTTCCTCTCTTTAACTGTTGATACACAAAAGTTTTATGTGATATATATTATGTTGTTCTAAGAAACAAATTCCAAAGTTTAATTCTCATGTGTTTATGTTCACAGGAGACCCAGAGCAGCTACTGCATTTTTGATATCTACCCCACATACCTGCCTGGTCAGACAACCAGCCTGTCTGGATTTTTGGATTTTTTTTTTCATAGTCTACTATTCTGTCCGATCAAGAGAAAAAACAGATGGGTTTTATTCAGAATGTCTGAACACCACCACCAAAACATCACTGACAACTTTCTCTTTCTCTCAGCATCAACAATACCTGTTTTTATGTCATATTAAATTATATTACAATGATATATAAATACAAATCTTTCAAATAAAATAAAATTAATATAGAAACCAGAGAGAATAATACAAGACAAATGAAGTACACATTGTTTTTCACATTTTGCTCATGCTGCATCTCCGAACAGTGTAACACACTCAGGGGAAGGTGCTAACTGCCCTTTTCCATATACACAGGCTCACAGATGCCCACAGGTGACTGGTGTGTTGCTCCGACTGACAGAGAACAGAGAGTGATCCCATTCCCCCTACTGAGACAGCAAGGCCAAATTTGCTCTTAAGACTCGGGGCCATGGATGGCTGTGACATTGTTTAGATTCTAACTGGCAAGCTACTGAGGATGGAGGAGCAGACCAGAAAGAGAATTTCAAGTCCTGGAAATCATAACTGTATCAAAAATATCTTGCAGAAGACCTTTAAATACTTCTACAAACTTACTGAAGGAACAATTGCAGGCAATAAGGAAATTTATTTGTATAGCACTTTTAACGATGGACATTGTCTCAAAGCAGCTTTACAGAACATAAGAACATACTACAAAAAAAATATGATTAGACATATATTTATCCCCAATAAGCAAGTCTGAGGTGACTGTGGTGAGGAAAATCTCCCTCAGATGGAAAAGGAAGAAACCTTGAGAGGAACAAAAAGTGAACCTCATCCTCATTTGGGTGACACTGGAGGGTGTGATAAATATACAGTCTGACAATTGTGTATTGATGAGGAGGTTGTTGTCCTCAAAGACCACATGGAGTTGGCATCTCCTCTGTGAATGTCAGAATACTTCATGAAGTGGAATCCAACTGGAGCTGGTACATCTTTAGATGCCTCCGGATCCTCACAGGGTTGGCCTCATCTCAATGAAGGTCCAAAATCTTAATAATATGTATGTGTACGTATTACATTGTTTTTCAATGTAAAATTAATGTGTTAAAATCTATAAAAATAAAAGCATTCAGCCAAAAGATGTATTAAAATGAAAAGGTTACTATTTTTACTTTCCAATGTAAAAGTGTAGATTTTTGTTTTAAAGCATACAGACTCCTGGAAAATGTCAGTGTCAGCAGCATCAGTGAGTGATGTAGGAACACACAAATAATAAAAAATAGGAAAATATCAGAAATAAGAAAAAAGAACACATTTATTATTCACATATACATTGATCAGATTCTTTTTTTGGAATATCCCGGCTTGTTAAAAACTTGGAGTCAGTCTTGCACAATGCAGTACCCCTGGAGTGGAGATGATTAATGGCCTTGCTCAAGGGCCTAACAGTGGCAGCTGGGTAGTGTATGGGGATTGATCCTCTGACCAGCTAATTAGCAAGGCAGAGCTTTACACACTGAGCCACAACTGGCCTGGTGTGCAGCGCTGCCCCATGCTGCAATCACCACCCTGCTGGGCATATGCATTTCTTCAGCAGTGAGACCGCTGTACCGCTACACTTACAGAGAATGTTCTTTAATCTCTGCCATTCTGACAGTGTCAAAAAAGTGGTAGGAACTACTTAAGGCAGGAAGCCTGCCAGGAACTCTGTCCTAAATTCTGATAGGCGAGGGTTTTCTTTTTTCGCTCCATTCTTTTACTGTTTTTTTTTTTTTGTTTGTTTTTTTTTGGCTCAGTGCCACTTAGTTGATTATACAACTTACTTCCCTCTTAGACATTTTTTTTTATTTCATTTAACCAGCTGGTCCCAAGAGACTTTATAGTGGATATATGCTATCAAATACTTCCAATTTAATCTTACACATAATCTATTTTTAAGAAATATTTGTAAGTTGTAATTGATGTAATTTAGTTTACATGATTTCTAAATACATCCATTCATAGTTGTGCTGTTTAAGTCCCCAAACAATTATTTTCTAGCCACCTTGTAATGGTTAGATTCTTGGTAACACCTTGTGACCAGTTTACCTAATTATCTAAACTTATTTAAGTATTGATTGTAACCCTTTTCTGGCACCAAGGAAAATAGTACTGACATAGGAGTGTATAAGCATAAAGATGTGTATCACGTGTCAAACTGTGAGAATGATCTGTGTTAACATTCAGCTAAATGGAGCACAATAATCACCACGAAGAGCCTAATTGTCCTTTTGGCTTGCTTCATTCTGCCAGAGGCAGCGATCAGTTAAGTTCTTCGTCTTTAGCAATCAACTCTTCTAATAAAGGTTAAGTCCATCAGAAAATGAGTGAATGAGTGAGGGATGGAAGGAGAATGCATCCATTTGCTTTGCACAGATCCAGTTCTTAAACATGCTTAAATATGTTTTTAAGACAAATCCTTCCAAGTGCTCTTTAACAATCTGACCTTTCAAGTCAAAACCATTAAAGGCAAACAGCTAAGAATAGTACCATTCTGATTACTCAGAGGAAAATCAGTACTTACGCTCAATACATAAAAGCTACTAGGCTTTAACCTAAGCAAAAGCACAAGCTACAAAGCCTTTAACTTAAGCCTTACAATTAAATTATTAATACAAATCTATCAAGATTTTGTATAAAACATGACTTGGGACAAAATAACAGCGAGTATTTCCATGTTAGTATCTAATTAAAAGCTGTTGAGTTCTTGAAGACTAACAGCAAATACAGGATACATACTGTAGTGTACATTTGAGGAAATCAAGGATACTTCAATTTTTCTAATGTCTCCATGCCATGTTGGTATGTTAGTATAAAACGAATTGCATGAAGGGTTTATTGTCACTCTGATACAGGAAATTCAAAATATACACACTTCCTTTTCTCAACTTATTAACAGACAAAAAGCAGGACTAAAGTGTCACATGGCTTTTCATCATTGTCCGTCATTGTTGTTTCTATAATACCCAATGATTTCACTTAAAGAGGGATTTTTTTTTATAGTAACCATGTCTTAAGTAGCTGAAATTCAAGAATCCAGGAGTCTAGCAGCTTATTTTACATACTTTTAGAGTCATCATTGTTTAACCTTGTTCTAAATAATATCATTAAGCATGGTTTACAGGTTTTAGCAAAGTTTCCAGTTTTACTACATTTCCAAAATTACATACTGTAAATAGTTAAATAATATTTCTTTCAGGCTTTTCTGCTGTATGGATCTCCATTTCTCTCAATCTTTATAACAAATATTACAATATACATTCTGTACATAATAAACACCGTACATAATGGCCTCCTATTACAGCTTTTTGCAGTTAAATAAGCTAAATAAGGCATGCATGAGGGGTAATTCAAACGGGGTAACTCAAAAGGAGTAATTATTATTCTACTGAAATTTAAAATGTATGTATTTGTTGAACTGAATGAAGGCACCAACCACTATGAATGAACTGCCACTGATATATAAATTATAATAAAAAGATATAACAATCTTATCTATAATATATTATAATATAATAAAATTATATATTTATCTTTTAGAATTATTGTACAATTGTGCAGTTACAGTAACGTTAAAAGCTGTTACAATTAGAAAAGTAAAAAAGCAACAGTAACCTTGGGGTTTCTATTTTGTGTTGTTTCTGATAGCAGCTAGAATTTTCCCTTATGCTGAAGATAAGGGAATGATAATTTTTAAAGAATAATACAATGATAGCAGCGAGCCAGATAAAGTTTGTATGTACTCTTAGGAGCGATTAACATAGAAATATTTTCCACAGAGATACAGAAGTAAAAAATAAGTGTTTAAAATGTATTGGAAAGCACTTGGTCATCAGAAAAAAAATCATAAAAATTGAATTTATAAATAATTAAAAGATTTCTGTTCAAACTTTCTCCATATTATGGAATCTATCAATATTTAATGAGATTCTTTGTTATTTCCTTTCTTTTCTCTTTCTCTTTACTCTATACCATGCACTGTTATAAACTACCCTGTCTCAAGTTTTTCAGAAAGAAAAAAAATTAATTAAAAAAAATAATCATTTGCAAATTCTTCAGAATCTGTTGTTTTATTGGAGCATGATAAACTTTTAGATAGTAACATGATCTCTGATTTGTCAGGATGCAGCCCCTTTTCTTTTTCAAACAAATGAAAAAAATAATTAAGTAAACATTTTCAGTGTCTACATTAGAAAAAAACATAAACTTATAACTAATTAGGATGCATTTTAGTCATTTCTTTTTAGCGCTTTGCCTCTAAGATATGGCTCCATCCCAAATCTTGTTTGTGTGTCTTATCAGTAAAACCTGGCATTAGGTGAGTGTTTCCATCAAAGTAAAAAGTGCTGGGGCAGATAAAGATGAGTTAATATGCATAATGATATGAGGCTGATGTGTATATATATAAAGCCTGTGTTGTGTGAATGGTCTGTGTGTTCATTTGGGTAGAAGGAGAACAAGCATCACTATGAAGGGCCTAATCATCCTAATCGCTTGCCTCATGCTCTCAGAGGCAATGATCAAGTAAGTTCTCCATCTTTACCAATTGGTTGCTGGCTCATGTCATTCTTCTTCATTTTATGCGTTGGTCTTTAGTTATGCATAGTGTTGTGTTTAGTCAAGGCTTTGTATGTCTTTACAGGGTTCCCCTGAAAAAGGGTAAGTCCATCAGACAGCGCCTGTTGGAGAAGGGCATCCATCTGCCCTATACTGATCCGGCCCTTAAATATATGCGCCCAGAGGTTTTGGCTACTACCACTATTGATTCCTTGACCTATGCTGATGTAAGTCAAATCTCAGTCTTAGTTTTTAAATCAGCTGAAATATTCATCTAAACAGTTTAACATCTGTGTTTCAGTCATACTACTTTGGCGTGATCAGCGTAGGTACACCACCCCAGTCCTTTGAGGTGCTTTTTGACACAGGCTCTTCCAATCTGTGGGTCAACTCTGTGTACTGCAGCACCCAGGCATGCAGTAAGTTTGTCTCTATAATAATGCTTTTCTGCATTAGACACACTGACACCAGGGAGTTTTATAGCCATACTGTATATGCAATTAGGCAAAGGAGATATTTATAATATAGTTCTGTGTATTTCTTTTCTCAGCGGCACAAACGCAGTTCAACCCACAGCAGTCCTCCACCTTCCAAAGCACCTCCACAACTTTCTACCTGCCCTATGGAGCTGGAGCTCTTAATGGTGTCTTTGGATATGACACTGTCACTGTAAGTGTTCTACCGTATATATTATATCACACATCAACCAAAATATGATATATTATGTAATGTTGCAGTATGTTATTGTAACTGACTGTAAGAGAGGAACAGTCCTATTTTTACCATTTAAAAAAATTGACTGACA
Source organism: Tachysurus fulvidraco (assembly GCF_022655615.1). Classification (NCBI taxonomy): domain Eukaryota; kingdom Metazoa; phylum Chordata; class Actinopteri; order Siluriformes; family Bagridae; genus Tachysurus; species Tachysurus fulvidraco. The sequence goes on along the minus strand of NC_062530.1, from coordinate 21,845,470 downwards.
GATATAAATTCCAACAAATATGATCTCTGTATTCAAATGCACAAATAAACACAGCATTTACAGTGATTTTGTCTTTTTTTTAGCTGGCTGGCATCCAAGTCCCTAATCAGGAGATTGGTCTGAGCACTAACGAGCCAAGCCAGCCCTTCCTTTCAGCTCCATTTGATGGAATTCTTGGTCTGGCCTACCCATCTCTTGCTGTTGGCAATGCCATGCCCCTTGTGGACAACATGATACAGCAGGGTCTCCTTGAACAAAACCTTTTTGGAATCTATCTGAGCCCGTAAGCAAGAGATATCACACGGCAATGAGGCCCCCATCATTGTAGCAGTTGGAATATACAACTCAAATGTGAATTTAACTATGCATTTGTAGAGATTTTATTAACTGTTTTTGTATTTGTATTATTCTGATTGTGTAGAGCTGGAGGGTCTGGCAGTGAGGTGGCTTTCGGCGCTGTGGACACCAACATGTATCAGGGTCAGATCTACTGGACACCAGTGACCTCTGAGACCTACTGGCAGATTGGCATTCAGGAGTAAGTTAAAGTCATCATTATAAACTTCATAAGCATTGGTAACTACATAACCATCGATCATTCTGAAAACTATTCGTACATCTCGGTATACGTTACAGTTGGATATGAAGCTCTACTGTCATGCTTTCAAGTAGTTGGAATGTTTTTCTAATTATATTCTACACATTAATCTGGTTCAGGGTCCAGATTTCAGGACAGCAGACTGGCTGGTGCTCTCAGTACGGTGGCTGCCAGGCCATCGTGGACACCGGAACCCCCAGCCTTACTGCCCCTAGTTCCTTCTTGTCATCTCTGATGCAGAGTATTGGGGCACAGCAGGACAGTTATGGCCAGGTACTGTAGAAGTTATGAGGAGATTAAAAGTCATAATGTAATTATATAAGTATTCACCCTATTGCTGTGAAATAGGTTTTTATCAAACAAAATATCCTTAAACTTTAAACATCCTGCATTACAGTATAAACGGTGGTGTACAGTGGTGGCGCAACTGCCAAAATGCCACTGTTGGGTGTTTAGCAAAGTCCTTAGCTCTATCTGCTCCAGGGGTGTCATATCATGTCAGATCCTGGGCACTGATCGTAACTTCCTTACAATTTTCATCTCATTGGACCTGATAGTCTACATGTTTTCTTAGTCTCCATCATGCCTTTTGGCAGAATTCAAACATGGTTTCATATGGCTTAGCATTCTTTCATGAAGACGTGCATTGCAGGGTGTCTGGGCTGTTGTTGTATGATGAACAGATGGGCTATGTTTGTAGTATAACTGCGTCTCCCATCAGAGGTACAGATCACTTCAGCTCCTTCAGAATTGCCCTTCCTCTCTTCTTTGAATCTCTGACTAATCTCTATTCCCAGTCACTGACTTCTGGTGGACAGCCTCCACCATATTCTTTACACAAAAAAAAGTCATTTACTGGTGTTTTTATAAAATTTAGCCAAATTCTGATTGATATTTTTTTTCAGAAGTTAGAGTGCAATGTATTAGACCTGTGACAGCATCAGAGACATCAGTTATAAAGAGTTTTCAGTACTATAGTCTATAGCCTTATTACAACCAGGTGACTTGAATACCTGAAGATGTATCTACAAATCTGCCTGAATATTTTCTGCACATCTTTTTTACAGTACGCGGTGGACTGTAGCCAGGTCAGTAATCTCCCCACTTTGACCTTCACCATCAGTGGAGTGAATTTCCCTCTGGGTCCCTCTTACTATGTCCAAGTAAGTTTCTTTCTTCAACTGCTTATATACAGATGGGTTCTGATAAATAAAGAAATAAACAGTGAGTAACTTTAACACCTAATTATCTTGTATGTATGTACACAGGAAACCCAGAGCGGCTACTGCACCATTGACATCACTCCCACCTACCTGCCCTCTCAGAACAGCCAACCCCTCTGGATCTTCGGTGATGTCTTCCTCAGGGCCTACTACTCTGCATATGACAGAGGAAACAACCAGGTGGGCTTTGCCCAGGTTGCCTGAACACCACCAGCAACACTCCACAGAAATCTCTAATGCAAGCTATGATCTCCATAATATAATTAATACCTGTATTAACTACATTGAAATGAAAAGATCTCTCTCGCAGTCTGCTACTTGCTGAATTTTTTTTTTTTATTTCATTTCAATATTGGCATTTATTAGTAAATTCAATAATGTGTTTTGATGTTTTCAAAAAAGATATCAAAATATATCTTCCCATACAATATGTCGAAATGCAATCTTTCCATTAAAAATTAAAATCATGCAAAAAAAAATCATCTTTAGTGTCGATTCTACATTAAAGCACAGAATACAAACAGTTTATCAAATGCCTTCTAGACTATATATTTATTATCTGTTTATTCAGGTATTCACTTCCACATCCTGTATTAAACCAGTGAGTCTGAACTAAACTTCCAAGATGTCCAAATCCTTTAACCAGAACATAATTTGTCAAACATTCAGAAATATAAAAATACAGACTTACTACCGCTACCTCTATTTACACAGGTAGAAAACCAATGCATAGTATTTGTATTTATCATCTTAACTAAATCATAAAAGCCTCCACCAAAGCTGATCTACTGTAAATGAATAAAAAAGCATTTAAGCATCTAGGTATTTTGAAGAACAAGATCTAGGACTAAACAACAGCAAATTTATTCATTCTTCAACATGTTATTAAATGCTGAAATGGTCTGGAAATCTAACATCAAATCTGCAATATTAATTCTGATATATAAATATGCAAATGTACAAAATGTTCATGAAAGGTTTACTGTAACTTATGACTTGTTAGTTCTGCTGGAGCAAACAAAAAGTTGAGTTTTTTTTTATCCTATTTGTAGTCAGGTACTGTATACAGTCGTCAGACAACAAATATGCAATTTATTTTTATTTTATTTGTATAGCGCTTGCATGCTCATTGTCTCAAAGCAGCCTTATCCAAAATCCAAATTCATTTACACAGGTACATACTCAGTGTGAGTTTCATTGAATGATACATAACATTGCTTTCATTCTTTCTCAGTATAGACTTTATCTTGGTATTAAGATTTTGTTCACAATTCTAGCAGTGGTGTTAAAACAGCCTTAAGTTATATTCAAAACTCAAAAAATGCAAACGTTTTAACAGCCCAAATGAACGCACACTTCTAGAAAATATACTGCCTGAGCTCTCAAGAAGCCATTTCAGAATCAATGAATCAGTCAATGGATCAATAAGGTACATCCATATTACTTTACTGGTCATGTGGCAGTAGAACTCGCTATTATTCATGGTTCAATTTTCATGAACGTCACAAACTTGAAATAAATAAAAAAAATCAGTCGCTGAAATCAATCCCTACAGCAACCCACCCTGAAGCCTCCTATTCCTCCCTCCAGAAGGTGGGGACTGTTCAGCACTATAATGTAACATGAGCAGTGTAATATCAGTTGCCAGTCATCGGCTGTTGCCATGGCAGCTAGTGCTGGCTAAGGGATGATGTCACAGCATTAGCAGAGAAAAACCCAGAGGGTTTAGGCTCGTTAAGAAGGGTGAGGTCACCTTTAACAGCTGTCACCATGACAACTGTCTCCTACCAGTACAAGCTCATTCGCTGACTCATCCCACTTTCTTCTTGGGTCTCAAGTCAGCACTTTGAGAGAATGTATGTGATATGTGTATTCTTTGCTTTATAAAGCATAATACATACATTAAAGTCATTGTGCTTATTACACGGCATGCAATAATTCTAAGTTGCATGTGTCACACTATTTAGTAAAGTAGTATGAAGACTCTCGTTCCTGCAAAACGAAAAGGAATAGATGTAAGATTTCAAGAGTGCTTGACACCCCACTTTCATAACAACTGCACAACAGGGATGATTTCCAGAGTGGCTACCAATTTACACGTTATCGCTCAGAGGGAATGCTACGGTAATTTTAATACCACACAATAATTTAACAGCATACAATGAGAGTATGGGCTTTCCCTTTCATCCTCTCTACATCCTGCTTTTATTCCAGTCTTCTCTCTCTCTAAATCAAATAATAGGATTTTTTTAAGCGACAGTAATGAAGAAGCTCATTAAAAATTGCCAGTATGTGAACACACACACACACACACACACACACACACACACACACACACACACACACACACACACACACAGCCTGCAGCACTGCACACCATGTGCCTGCATAAATTATGTAACGTTAGGAGATGAGACTGGATAGTTAGATGACAAAAGTGACAGAAAGATTAAAGAAAATGGCAGTAAAACAGGCAAAGAAGGAAGGACTTCACTAACAATATAACAGATGAATACACAGCTGCACTTCTGTACTAAATACTGTTAGAAAGCCCCAGACTAAATAAATTATACAAATATATAACCCAAATGTTTTATAATACGATATTTATCTGATTTTTATACCTAAATCATTTTGCACTGTTATAATTTCCATATAAAACACAGTTCCCATCTGACATAATGTAAATGTGTTGCCCATAAATGACCTAATATAATAATGATATATGATAATGATATAATATCAGCTTATGCACAGATAAGAGCACCAGAGCTTAAGAAGAAAATCGAAGGAGAGAGAAAATGGCAGCTAAACCAGACGGCAGGCCTAAAGCTATAAGCAAAGCTTTGCAACTTTTAGCCCTGCATTAATCATACACATAGTACAACATGGTGTTGAAACTGGAAGATCTCGAAGCAAAATCTGAGGCTTCCAGGCAAAAAAAAAAGGAAGACGAAGAAAATAGACCAATAAGCACAATATTAAAGTATTGCATTGATGAAAACTCACAATGTATCTGCAGCAACATAAATTTGTTTATAGAGTTTTGGTGAAACTAGAGGAGTTTGTTACTTTACAGCAACAGACACAGTTCAATAATTAAGTCATGTGATTTGTCTCGTGACGCTGTTCAGACACCATGCTCGATCTCGCTGTATAGATACCACAATGTTTTGCAAAGATTTATCCTAGGACTGCTTTGTAATTTTTGGTTATTTTATGCAATCAATCATTTCATACATACGTAATTTTTTTTATTATAGTAATGAGAGAATTGATCATGTCTGTATTTCCGCGTCAACATGAAAGTGCTTGATTTCATTAAAGCTGTCTAAAAATCTGTCTAAAAGCTGTCATTGTATCTCGAGTCATTACCTAAGTGGTATCAGCAACTGTAGTGGCTGAAAATGACAGACAGCATTACTTGCTTCTTTTAGCTGGTGACATGATCTGTTCTGATTTATTTGCATGACCGACTGTCACATGGCTAAATGCATACACACACGTTTTCAGTGTGTAGCTGTAACAGACATGTGCTGCAATAAGCTTGATTCGCTGCCAAATGCCGATGGTACATGTGTGACATAACAGAACCCACGCCTTTAACACGCTATAGAAAAAGTCTGTCGTCACATATTAGCTCTCTTCTCTTTATCGTTATCTTCTCTTTGTCTTTTACACATACACCCTCATATTCAGAATGACCTAATATGTCATGCAGTGTGATTATAAAAGTTGAATCATTCATTATCGTCAACACTCAACAAGTCACTGCCACATCAAAGATACTTTTACGTAAAAGATGAGCTCAACCCGACAGGACACTGACAGAGTGATGTGCAACCTCATTGTTCCTGAGTCCCTTATTTGATCCCAAGCTTGAGTTACTGTCTCTGAGGAGTTTCAAGTTTTCTCCCTGTGTCTCATGCACGTTCTTTGGTTTCTTTATGGATGTGAATCGGTGCATTTTCTGCTTTATATATTTTGTAAATTGCACCTTCTGAAGATTTACACAATCATTTAAGCGAAGCTGAAACTAAACTGTATTATTTAACTTACTGTAATGTCATGCCAAAAAAACAACACAGGATTTCTGTTCAATAACGTCCATTAAGCAGAAAAATAAACAATAAAGTGATTTAGTATTATAGTTATAATTATTTGTCTAATTGACCTGAATTTGCATGTGCACTGTGTATAATGTTAGATAGTGTATAACGAAGCCAAAGGCAGTGGTGTTTGAAGAGGACAGAAGCAGAACAAGGTCAGTCTAACCTATAAAATATTAGTCTATTTTTGGTTAGTCCTGGTTTGCCTTGAATTTGCCCCTAAATACACATTCTTTTTTCATGTCCTTTTATTGTCAGCAAAGAAAGAAACGAGGACAAAGAGCCACCAGTTCCACTAACCTTCGTGATGTACAGTAATTTTGCTATGGTTTTGAATCATTTGTCATATTTACACACAAAATGTACACAAAATCAGAAAAAAAGACCTTTAAATAGAAGTAAAAGGTTTAATATATTGGTATTGCTATATTGCTGATATTGGTATTCAATAAGGTATTGCTAGAAAGATTTGAATGTGAATTCTATTCATGTGTTCCTGTCTGGAACCTGGAGCTTCGCATGTTCTCCTTATGTCCATTTGGGTTTCCTCTGTGACATCAAGTTTCCTATTAGCTCTAAAAAAAAACACATTTCCAATAGATTGACAAGTCACTATAAATTGTCCCTTGCACAATGTGTTCTCATCTGACAGCCAGTTCCCTTTAAAAGGCTATGGATTCTCTGTGACCCTGAACAGGACAAAGCTCTTACTGACGATGAATATACAAATGAGTGAATGAAAATTTTTCTCCTCAAATTAATCCTGGATAATCTTTAACCTAGTACATTGCAGACAAACATAATAATTGATCATTAATCAAAAACACAAAAGTTTGAAGAGCAGTGTTGAATGAAATGAAATGAACTTTTACATTCACAGATCAATAGATTTCTCTTGACACAGAAAGAGTTAATCATTTCATAAACTGTGTATACTGTATACTCCAAAATGATGTATTTTCATGAGTATGTTCTTGTTTACAGCAATACTAATCCATAGCAAGTCTAATTCAGAAAGGAAGCAGAAATAAATATCCTAACAACATCATGTCATTTTTTACATATTACCTTTCACTAAAATGTACTGTTGAGTCTGCCGTATAGAGATTACAATATGGTTTAATACACCTTTATCATATGAATATCTAGTCATCCCTCCATTTCAACTGTTTAAGGATTATGAGCTCCTGTATCGAGATCACTCCTTATGAGCCTCCAATCTTTCTCAATTTTCAATCCGTGGTTAAGAGAGCATTTACACACACACACACACACACACACACACACACACACACACACACACACACACACACACACACACACACACACACACACACACACACACACACACATCCGCTGAGCTATAGTATGGAGAAGGGAATAAAGGGCAAGTCAATTGTGAATCTTCTGCAATAGTGATGCGAAGGTCATGATTTCAAATCCCAGGAGCCTTTAGAAAAGATTTTTAACCTCTGTGCTTAAATGGATTATTGCATCATTTCTACATTGTTATGGAAAAATGTCAAATGAAAGAGGATCTGAGAAAGCCTGTGAGGAGTTACAGAAACTAATCTACCCGTCCACCGTGAAGATTTAATTTAATCAAGCCATACAATCACCACAGCACTGATATACACTTAAGCTGCGAAAAAAAATCTAGCTAGAAATCGTGGCCTTTTAGGACAGAAACAGGAATAAACCCAGAATCAGTAAATTAATAGCCAGGATCAAAAAGAAAAAAATTGAAAACTGTACTTTATCACATAGAACGAAATACAATCTTATCCACATTGCTATAGCATCACAGCACAGTGGTATAATTTACATACCACTAAATACACATTGTAAATTTATTTACATATATTTATTTTTTTTATTGTCTAGTTTGTGTGACTAAATCTGTTGTTGATTACAGTACATCTAAACATTTGTAATTACTACATTTGACAATGTATTAAACTTTATTACATTCTTAACACACATACTTGTCTGATCAGCTTGACATTTTTTCCTAATTTTATAAGAACTGTTTTATAAACGTCCTCATGGTGTTACTAAGGCACCAGAGGGGTACGTTTACTCTGTGGGGTCAAACATTTCTATGCATTACATTTACCAACCAAAATAGAAATCTTTGCTTATATACAGCCCATGTAACACATAAATCAAGAGTAATTTAATTATTTGTTATAGCAATAAGCATAGAATTTAAAATATGCTGATCTTCTTTAAGACAAAAAATATGGGTTATGGATTGAGTCATTTTCTGTCCTTTGGCCCGATGGTCTTAGTTTTGCACACACCGCATTGGAGACACTTGAATCCTAATAACTATTAGGATTAGTTATCACTTGATAACTAATCCTTGGAATAAATATAGATATAATTACCTTATTCATAGTCAATTGTCCTTATGTTTTTTTCTACTTATTATTGTTTATAAAAAGATAAATAATGCAAAGGTCGTTATTTAATTCTTGGCTTGTTTTTTCCCCTTAAGATTTACCAAAAGTATTAAGTAAATCTTTTACAAAAAAGATTTTCTTTTTCTAATCTCTCTCTCTCTCTGTCTCTCTCTCACTCACTCACACTCTCTCTCTCTCTCTCTCTCTCTCTCTCTCTCTCTCTCTCACACACACACACACACACACACACACACACACACACACAAACACTCCATTATAAGACTCATATCCTAAAGCATTAGAGACAGCACAGCAGTGCCCATTATTTCAGCTGTTTCAGCATCAAGCTTATGAAAAAGGAGGACAAAGCAAAGGATTTGTATTTTCATCATAACAACAGAAAGGGAAATCATATTTAGAGTTAATATACAGAGATAGAGAGAAAGAGAGAGATGAGAAGAAGGAGGCTAATAGAACAGACAAAAGAAAAAAAAAACAAATGATTCAGAGAGATAGCGAGGTGGTGTGTTAAGCCTGCCATCTTAATAACCCTCTATTTCTGTTTTAGGGTGGTCTTCTCATCCATTACCTGCTTATTCAAGCTGCTGTAATCATTTTGTGATGCCCTGACTGGTCATGTGTCTGCTCTACCCTTTTATCTAAATTATTTTCCTCTAGAAGCTCTAGGGTGAAAGCTATTGCGCATATTGGAACAGAATTTAAATAGTTTTCAGATTCTTATATACTACAAGACTCACCACTTGTACTCTTGGTTTAATGTTTTTAGCTTTTTATCTAATTATAATTTTTAAAATCTTACCCCTGTATTTGGAATACAAGACAATTCATGCATCAGCCAACAGATTCTGAACATTTATGCATAGATTATCTTTGTATAAAAATTTCCTTCAACCCACTTTTAATTGCTAAGCTCTTCAATTCTGATAAGAATTCAGAGACTTGAAGCAGTTAGCAGGAGATCAAGGTTTACAGGTGTACGTTTGTGTGTGAATATGTTTACAGATATTAGATTTGGGTTTACTGTTTCCCTACTATTTATAATGCAAAACTGGCCGCTCCCAGTAGAAAAGGGATCTCGTATAGCACATGCTTTTGGATTATCTGCATTTGGATTCTGACACACACTCTACAAAACGTATTAAGCGACAAGCGATAAAGAACCACAGTGCTGTTTTCATCTGCAGTTACACAAAATGTGACAAACATCCTATTCATTTATTCATAAAGCATAAAAATCGATAACTATGTGCAAGACTACATCCGTGGATGCCTGTGCACACTGTATTCATCCCATATGTTTTAACAATGCAAAGATGAAACAGTTAAAGACCTAAACCCTTGAACTAAGATACATGACAACATGGCTATTATTCTGATTACACTCCTGGATACGAATTAAGTTACCATGTTTACAGTTTACATATTAGCCCAATAGGGCGTGGGCCTCCTTTCTCCTTATGGAAGAGGATCCTGCGCTATGGAAATGAATAATACTACAGTTCAGTCTCGTTTCCAGGAGAATTTCCTATTTGTAAACAGACTCGGGTACATTATATTATTCCCACACAATCAAGAGACCCGAGAACCAACAGACGCATCATCAAGGACGCGCGTATAGATGGACATCCTCTCCATCACCATATATATATATTTTTTTGTTTGTTTGTTTTTTCTAAAAGTGGCGCATATATAGGAATACATAAAGGAATAAAGATAATAATAATAAAAAAAAAACAATCCTGTCGGATTTAAAGAAAAATAATCATTTTAAAAAATGCTGATGAAACGGATGCTGCGCTTTTCTTGCTTACCTGCAGCCCGGAGGAGAGAGGGAGTGGAAGGTGGAGAGGGAGAACATCTCGGCTCTGTCCGCCATCTTCATCCACTAAACGCGTCGGAGCGGTGACTGCGGAGGCGCGCGGCCCATCCACAGACGGCGGGGACGGAGGCAAATACACACCAAGCGTCGCTGTGTGTGTGTGTGTGTGTGTGTGTGTGTGTGTGTGTGTGTGTGTGTGTGTGTGTGTGTGTGTGTGTGTGTGTGTGTGTGTGTGTGTGTGTGCGCGCGCCTCTCCCTGTCTCTTTCCACACTGCAGATGCGATTACCGGGCCCGAACCTCGCAGATCGGATCCAAAACCCGAAAGAATTATTACCAAATGAACCAAATAATTAAATAAACAAATAAAAATAGAGAACTAGTTGAGTGTAAAGAATAAGCTCGGTCCTCTTTTCTAATCCAGCCATACACCTGCTACCTTACCCAAAATATGCGGGGAGCGCGCTTGGGGAAGATGGATTGATCTCGGTGAACAACACGGATGCGTGAGGTCCGCACCGTGATGATGCTGTTGCTGTGCGTGGGTAGAGAGCGCGTGACGGTGTTCATAGGAAATCGCTGCAGATCAGGGAAGAACCCAGCAGCGTGCGCGCCCCCTGTCGATGCGCGTTCCCGCTTCCACAGCATCCTTTAAGAAATAATCACAGGCCTATAGGTCCTCCACGACCTTACCAGTGTTTTTCTCTAGCATAATGTCATTAAAAACACTATGCACGCGTTAATTCATTGGATGATCCTTTATTATCTACTTATATATTAAGTATTAAGTAAGAATTATAACTGGATTTGTGTTTCAGGAGCCTGGAATGTGATGTGTAATGCAGTGCAAATGTTTGAGCTGAGAACAAGGTGTTTCATTCCAATGAACTCAAGGTCAATTACGCAATTACGCTCCTAGGGCGACTTCCATCTTATTTAACAAATCCCAGAGCACGTACATTACTGAAAACCCTCCTATGTATATAAAGAAAAATGTTCATATGATAGTATGTTCTATATGACTGAAAACTATAAGATTAAAAACCATTTAAATGATATGTTAAATAATTCATTTGTATTGGGTCTTCATTTTCATGCTCAATAAAACAAATAACATTTGGTCACCTTTTTATTATAATAACCCACTATATTAGGCCATTCAATAGATTATAACATATTTAAATTCTAGCCTAAGAAGAATGCTATAATTAATTTAATTTCTTATATCATTTTGTGAGACACAGGCATGTATGGGATGTTGTGAGACCCTGGCATGTACGGGATGGAGTTACAGGACTCTTCCTACACCCTGATACGGGTTCTCAGCAAATAAATAATAATAAATATAAAGGTACACCACAACCAATCATTAACTTATCTGTCAGAAGACAGACGGACATAGATAATACAAAGAGAAGGAAAAATAGAGAAAGAAAAGAGAAACGTAAGGTAAATAATCTAAGGAAAATTGATGTAAAAATAGAAAAGGTTGAAGAGTTGGTTGAAGAGTTGAGAGATTTGAATATGAGTGGTTAGAAGAAGACACCGAGGGATCAGAAGCTGTACCTAGACAGCTGGAAGAAGATTCCAAAAGAAAAGAAGATTATAATGCATTGTTTTATTGTGTTATATTTTCAGACATTCAAGAGAACTCTGAATTGCTTTTCTTTTTCTTATAATCATGTATTCTTCTGTATTAGAATTGATAAGATTAATATTGCTTATTTTGTCTGTAAACTTAGATGAAAAGCTGTTTCTTGTAGTAAAAGCTTATGAAGCCTACTGTGTATTCCCTGGGAGTAATCTGCAGCGCTTGCTGTCAAAAAGCTTCAGTCATATATAATCACAGCCTGACAGTTGCAGGAACTTAACTGCAACCATATAACCATATGTAGAATTGTTACCCTTGAGAATAGAAAAAAGACATTAGTAGCACACAGAGTTTCTGACGAGATATGATTGGGAGATGAGAAATGGTTGGGGGACGAGCTGGTGGCCGTTGAGAAGGCTCAAACCCAGGGATCAAACACGACAGCCAAATACAACTGGCAACAGTAATGATACAGAATGTATAAAAGCCTGTCTTGAATTACATTGTGTATGCATTCTAGTGTAGACAGCCTCAGTGCATGTTATACTCTGGGTGCATCATAGAACAAACACAAGTTTACACTTGGAGAGTGTTTCTTGGGTTGTTATAATCTTTGCATCTTAATTACTTTTACTTATTTTAATACTGTTTGATTATTTGAAGGTTTTTATTTGAATTTTCTTTTTATTTTACATATATTACACACAACTATCTGTATTACACTACTTTTAATAAAAACAAGGCCTCCCATTGTGAGGATCCTGAAAAGACAAAAAGGTCTAAGTCTGCCTCCTTCATTTAAAGATCCAAACAATAGATTTGGTAGAAGAACTTAATTTTTAATTGTATTTTTTTTATTTTACATTTTAATTTTTCAACTTTTAACTGTAAATTTTAAAATTTAAAGTTTTAATTTTTAATTTTAGGGGGGCACGGTGGCTTAGTGGTTAGCACGTTTGCCTCACACCTCCAGGGTTGGGGGTTCGATTCCCGCCTCGATGCCCGATGACGCCTGAGATAGGCACAGGCTCCCCGTGACCCGAGAAGTTCGGATAAGTGGATGAAAATGAATGAATTTTGAATTTTTTAACTTTTAACTTTTGCCTTTTAATTTTTTAACTTTTAACTTTTGCCTTTTAATTTTTAATAAATATTCTTCAAGATGCAAATTAGAAATAATTGTATTATTCACACATGAACTACCTTTTAAGTACTAGCCCTCTACATAAACACTATAGGCTGTTGTCTTAAAATAAAGGGGCGGAGCCAGTTCTATCAGACATCCAATCAGTTAACAATATCATCAGGCTTGTCGACGTATGCGCGATTTGATTGGACAAAACTCTTGTCAGCATTCTGGTGCTAATATCTGAGAGCCGGAGAAACACTTCCTCTTGTACACTACACTACATTGAGTGTAGAAGACGCTAGTACGTGCCCTATATAGGGGACCTATTTAGGGTGCGAGGAAACGATTGGAAGTGAACCGAATGCGGAAGTGAGTAAAACGTAGCGGTGGACAGGTGTTAGTTAGATTTCCTTGTATGTGACGGCCTGTGGTTAGAAAGTGTGTGTTTAGGATTTGGATATTTGAAGAAGATTATTAATTCGGTTTGTTGTTATTAGTATAAATGTTGTAAACGCGTGACGTACCGGTTAATACACGGGATCATTATCTGGCACATGGGAACCATAGCAACTGGACTTTGTGTCACTACGTGGAGCTCTTTAATAACAGTGCACTAGGTGACCCTGGGAGTCATTCTGCTCTGAGTAACAGTGTCATGCAGGCCGGACAATGTGCAGGAGATGGGGCTTTACACAAACCCCATGTGAACGGGCGGGTGGAAAACCCGGCGATCAGAGAGCTGCTGCTGGACGGGAACGGGGAAGAGGACTCCGAGGCGGAATCGTACCAGGATGGAAGGACCGAGGAAGTGGACCGAGAAACGAGGAGCAGAGCTTTCACATGGTGTCAGAGCTTCTTGTCCGGGGCGTGGAAGATCATCACTCAGGAGGATTTTGAGATCAGCATCGTGAGGTGCATAAAAAAGTCGAGAATATTGTAGTATCGTGTGCTCCGATTAGCAATAGATGGTGGATTATTATTATTATTATTATTATTATTATTATTATTATTATTATTATTTTAATGCAGCCTGGTGGATGTGGGATTCGAATTCACAACCTTCTGACTGGTAGTCCAGCACCTTAAACACTATTATTACAGTGCAGCCTGGTGGACGTGAGATTCGAACTCACAACCTTCTGGTTGCTAGTCGGTACCTTAAAATGTTAGTGCAGCCTAGTGGGCGTGGGATTCGAACTCACAACCTTCTGATTGCTAGTCCGGCACCTTAAAATTTTAGTGCAGCCTGGCGGACGTGGGATTTGAACTCACAACCTTCTGATTGCTAGTCCAGCACCTTAAACACGGCACCTTAAAACACTGCAAGGGTGCGGCTATCATATCCCATATCACAGGTCATTATCTATCAGCAGCATGGGCGTAAATTTCATTTAATAGTAGGGGGGGACAATAAATATAAAATTTCTCATGAGCAAATTTTTGAAGGGGGGACACAAATAATAGACTAATTGTACTTATAAAGATTATTATTGTAGCACAGAGACTGCGTCATGATGGTTATTTTCAAAGTTTTTCTTCAAAGAAAGTAAAACTATCATAAAAATAATCACAACAATAAAAACAAGGCATTAAAAAAGGATTAAAGGTTACAGTGCACTGTGCAACCAGCTATTGTAAACAAGCTAACGTTAACTAGATACGTAAGATTTTAATCGCTAATATAGCAGATACATGGAAAATTACGTCAGTAATCAGCATTTTTGCTGCAAATATTTATGAATGAGTCTGCATAAGCTACATTAAAGAGAATCGCTTTATTTAAAGTGAACAAAATAATAATATAATTATATATTTATATAATATAATTATAATAATAAAATAATAAGCCACAGCCACACACCTGACTCATGTGTGCAGATTAGGTGAGATGAACTGGGAAAGCAGGCAGTGGGTCAATCCACTGTGAGGAAGCAGAGGGGGAACTCAACTCTTTCTAAATGCAGTTTTTGCGGGGGGGTGGGGTCTACTTACACAATTATTTAGGTATACATACATATATTTTTCACAATAGAGAGTGCGATATTTTTAAAATAATTTTTTTGGGGGTGGACAATCCTCGGGATTTACGCATTGATCAGCAGTCACATGCACATGAGTTCTTTAACCGGTCTAAATATCTAGGGTTGGGAAGCAGTAGACACTCAATGAAGATATGTGATTATAAAATTTCCTTATTTCCTCTGTGCATCTCATGTCTGCTTGTCAGAATCTAGTGACCTGGTCAACTATGTAACCCAGTCAGGCTCAGCTCTAAATGATGCCATTTTGTTTCACCACCTTCAAGATGATTGATGGGGGTCAGATGCACTGCCAACTAGGCTGTAGGCGTGTGATGGAGTGAACTTTGTGCATCCTTATGTATCACTTATTTTTAATGTAGAGTCCGTGACACACATCCTGGAGATCTGGAGACCTGATTATTGTTTATTATTTTTATTAAAGTGTGCTCTATATGCTTGTTTTTAGGGACTTTATGATATGAACTAGTGAAAAGAACTTTAAATGATATTATATGTCCATATTATATGAAAAGTATAATAAACATGCTAAAATAATTTGTCCATATGACGAGGAGCTAATTCGGAAGGATGACTCACACCGGTGTGTTTGTGTGTTGGCAGTGGTGGACTCAGCAACCTGCTTTACAAGTGCAGCTTACCTGATCATGTGAAGCCCGTTGGGGCTGAACCATCATGTGTGTTGCTGCGCATTTATGG
>NC_062530.1:21789839-21824839 GCF_022655615.1 Tachysurus fulvidraco | reverse complement strand
ACCGGAGTGTGTGTGTGTGTGACCGGAGTGTGTGTGTGTGTGACCGGAGTGTGTGTGTGTGTGACCGGAGTGTGTGTGTGTGTGACCGGAGTGTGTGTGTGTGTGACCGGAGTGTGTGTGTGTGTGACCGGAGTGTGTGTGTGTGTGTGTGTGTGAGACCAGAGTGTGTGTGTGTGTGTGTGTGAGACGAGAGTGTGTGTGTGTGTGTGTGTGTGAGACCAGAGTGTGTGTGTGTGTGTGTGAGACCAGAGTGTGTGTGTGTGTGTGTGAGACCAGAGTGTGTGTGTGTGTGTGTGTGAGACCAGAGTGTGTGTGTGTGTGTGTGAGACCAGAGTGTGTGTGTGTGTGTGTGAGACCAGAGTGTGTGTGTGTGTGTGTGTGAGACCAGAGTGTGTGTGTGTGTGTGAGAGACCGGAGTGTGTGTGTGTGTGTGTGAGACCGGAGTGTGTGTGTGAGACCGGAGTGTGTGTGTGAGACCGGAGTGTGTGTGTGAGACCGGAGTGTGTGTGTGAGACCGGAGTGTGTGTGTGAGACCGGAGTGTGTGTGTGAGCCCGGAATGTGTGTGTGTGTGTGTGTGTGTGTGAGACCGGAGTGTGTGTGTGTGTGTGTGTGTGTGTGTGAGACCGGAGTGTGTGTGTGTGTGTGTGTGTGAGACCGGAGTGTGTGTGTGTGTGTGAGACCGGACTGTGTGTGTGTGTGAGACCGGACTGTGTGTGTGTGTGCGCACTGTGTGTGTGTGTGTGAGACCGGACTGTGTGTGTGTGTGTGTGTGTGTGACCGGACTGTGTGTGTGTGTGTGTGTGTGTGTGTGTGTGTGTGTGACCGGACTGTGTGTGTGTGTGTGTGTGACCGGACTGTGTGTGTGTGTGTGTGTGTGACCGGACTGTGTGTGTGTGTGTGTGTGTGTGTGACCGGAGTGTGTGTCAGTGAGCGAGTGTGTGAGAGAGAATGTGTATTCAATAAGCGATTTTCAACCTAACCAGTGTAAAGCTGTAGAACATAAACATCGTCTCATGCACATTGCACATTATTTCCTCCTTTGATACTGTATTTATTGGTCCTAAAAAACTCTTCTTCTTTTCTTTCCAAACTGAATGTGTGCATATGTGAAAAAATGGTCCTGTAACACTTCAGTGTGGTTTCTTAATCATAGAGCACTGCTGGCAGAGACCCCTTCACCTGTGGTCTTCTGTCACAATGATGTGCAAGAAGGTGAGTCTACCCCCCCCCCCGTGTCTGTTACATACAAGCACAACAATATCTGCAATATCTTATCATGTGCAATGTTTATGAAGCTATTAAACAGTTTATTAACCTTTTCAACCTTTATTAACCGTTAGGAAACATCCTGCTGTTGGATGGACGAGATCAGGATTCCTCCGATAAGCTGATGCTTATCGACTTTGAGTACAGCAGCTATAATTACAGGTGAACCTGATAAGAAAAGTCCACTTCATTGTTACACACAACACATCACCACACTATTAAAATGATTGCATTGCATAAGTATTCACCCTCCTTGAGCCTTACTACAGTTTATAGCATTACAACTTGTCCATAATAGTGTGTGAGGTTGTATAGATATTTGTGCCAAAGTTACTGTATTTCTGGTGTAACTAGTTACTAACATCATAAGAATTCTGTGTAATTAAAGTGCAACATGATCTCTATATGAATACACCTGTTCCTAAAAGATTTGGTTGTTTGCAATGGAGCTATCAAAACAATTTCTGAACATATCTCTGGCATAAAAGTGGTCTTCAAAACTGAGTGACTGGGATGAGAGAGCGTTAGTCAGCGTAGCAACCAGAAAAGTCCAACAGGGTGTGAATAATTCTGCAAAGATCTGCGTATTATTTTAATAATGATCCATTTTAACCTGTTGACTCCTGCTCTGATCATGTGTGTTGTTGCATGCAGAGGCTTTGACTTTGGGAATCATTTCTGTGAATGGGTGTATGACTACACGTATGACAAGTGGCCTTTTTATAAAGCAAACCTGGACAACTATCCAAGCCGGGAACAGCAGGTGAGACTCCGCCCTCCTTTTATGCATGTTTACTGACATCTTTAACATCTCTAACATCTCATTCAGTTATAGTGTATAGTGCTACATGTCACTGTGCTCAAAGCTTTCTATAATTTGCCAGTAATCTCCTAACATCCCACAATTTGTTTTAAAGTCAATTCAGGTTTCCTAGATCTAATTATAAATATTGTTTCTTCATACATTTTAATGCCTCATCATTTTATTTTTGCTTTTGCAGCTTGCTGAAGATTTCCTTCTTAATTAAAAAAAACATCTTGTCTATCATCGATGTGGCAGAATAAGCAAATATTTCCTATTTAGCTGTGTTGAATCCTTACTGACACCAGATATAGGAAACTCCTTATAATAATAATAATAATAATAATAATAATAATAATAATAATACTATAATATAAATAATACAGGAAACTCCTTATAATAATAATTGTTCTTTTCACATTATTAGTTAATTATGTATACGTTTATTGATTGCATATAAAAAATGAATAATGTATGCATTCGGAAAATATTAGTATATGTATCTTAAATGCAGTTTTGTTGCTTAAAATGTAATATAGAGCACAACATTCAAAACATCGGATGTTAAGTAACATCCGAGTTTGAAATATTATGTGAAGACGAGAATAATTCTAACGATGTTTTAGAGGATTTTAGAGGATTTAGTGGGTTTCTTTTTCATTAGAAATGTTTGCTAATGTTAGACAAGTTAGACTGATGCAGAATCTTTAATGTGATGCATTTTAAAATCGATTTTCTCCATCACTTCTCGGCACTCCTCTCACCGTACCCTTTCCGGGTTTCCTTTCAGCTGCACTTCTTCAGAAACTATTTGTCCGACGGTGAAGACTCCGCGCGTGAAGACCACGCCGAACTTGAACAGATGATAGTGGAAGCAAACCGGTAGGATTCAGATTTTTTTTTTTTAGATGAGGTAAAACTTTTCTTGTTTGAAAGCTGGAGGTCTAAAATCATCTGTTTTACTGATGGAGGACTGAGAAGCTCACGTTCTTACACATTTATCAAGGATATCCCTATTAATCCCATTACAATCTGTATTTATCTCTCGCACAGGTTTGCCCTTGCCTCTCATTTCTTCTGGGGTCTGTGGTCCATTATTCAAGCTAGGATTTCCAAGATTGAATTTGGATACATGGTGAGTATTCAGAATTAGCTAGTTAAAGAACTACTATTTATAGATTGTGTTTTTATAATGATTCCGATATTTTGTCCAAGGTACTTGTTTAGATGAGATTTTCTCTATATGCAGAGTTTATTTTGTGGGTCTTTTATGTTATAAAGAATTTTATATATATATATATATATCTAAAAAATATTCAGCATCTAAAAGCCCTCATACTGGATGACCTTCCCATTCTTAAATAACATCTTTTAACTCTCTCTGTATGTATCTGTTTATAATTTTCAGGATTATGCCCAACACCGGTTTGATTCATATTTTAAGCAGAAAAAGCTCTTTGCCTAATCAACTGTTGGAGAAACTTTCCGGATGTATCGGACCATCAGATCAGCACATCTTTCATTAATATTCCTTCCGTTTTGTTTTTTTTTATTTTATTTTATTTATTTTTTTTAATATTTTACTGTATAAAATAGTGAACCTACTTTGACCTGTTCCAGCGGTGAACAATGAGCAATTATTTCTTATTCTTCATTATTCATTATTATACTTCATTATTTCCTCCACATTTTTAACTGTAATTATTTATTTTTTTTCTAATGCTCTTTCTTGGAGCACCGTATTCCAGTCATTCAGCAACAAGCGCAGAAATGGCATATATCCTTTTATCTAATCCAAGCACATTTATGCAGTACGTATTCATCTATTTTTTCAGTTTGTTTACGACGTAAGTGAGTTAAGGTGAGGTGAGGGAGTGGAGTGAGTGAGTTCATTCTGTGTGTAGCTGCACAATTCAGTGTGTCCTAGGCATCCATGCTAACTGACATCACATGTTATTTCACATTTCACACAATACTGTAAGCTTTTGCTCAATTCCTGCTTTTCTCTTTGAGCATTAAGAAGCACACAGCTGTGTTCGTGCACCGATGTGCAGTCTGAGACAAATGCACACATTTTAGTTAGCATGTTCATACATGCATGCGTTTAACTGGATATATTTTAGTTTTATCCAGTAGACAAAACAGAAAAATCAGTTGAATTGAGGAAATCCTTGGCTTTTTTTGCTTTAAGTGACTGACTAATGCTTTAATAAGGAATTTGCAGGAAGTCACAGGAGCAAGTAAGTGAATTTTACACTCATCCAGGAGTTAGTGGTCAGTTAGATATGAAACATGTAGGACAAAGTTAGAGTATTTTTACTAACATACAGTATGAGCTTGTGCTGTGTTGTGGGTTACACACACAACATGTTCGTGCTTTCACCTTAAGTAGCTGCTCTATCCTGGTCACTGTAACTGGTGTTAAAATGACTGAATGACTTAAATTTTATTTTTGTACGGAAATATCCTGGGCGAGTACAAATGAAATAATTACTGCAGAAGCAATCTGGTTTGGGAAGGTCCCACACTTTTATAGCAAACCACTGAACTTTACAGTGTCTGTAGGGGATTTGAGCATTATTTATGCTATAACAAACTGGCTATTATGACAGTTTTTAACTGTTCTTAATTATGGTATTAAGGTTCACTCGGATCGACACCTGCAGGTTAGTATATCCCATCTGGCTGCTTGTGTGTTTGTACCACAATTTTAACTTGAATATAAAATGTTGAAGTCATGTATTCTAGAAATTTCTTTAATTTGGCTAAATGGCCAGTCTGCTTGCACTGTATTTATTTACATCATGCTTTATCGCAGCTTGCCGAGCTCATTGTTGGGTCTTATTTAGATAGATTCTTATTTATAATGTCTTGCTGTATGTTGTTTTTACCTTTTTTGTTTGGTTTTTAATTATTTATTAACCGCTTTAAGCCATCCTAAGCAGATCAGTACCGAAGTTCTGCCAAATCTTATCTGTAAACAAGAAATCTTTCAATGGAGGTTGATGCAGAGTGACTTATATGTATTCGTTTACTTTGGGCAAATTTCCATCATAACAGCTATAATGATTTTAATCCCAGAACTGGGTCCAATTTATGTTCATAAACACAACACAAATTGCTGTGGTCTGTATACACTTATGTGCTTTTTTTTTTTTTTTTTTTTTTTTTTTTTTTTTTTGCCTTCATAGGATACAGCAGCCATTAAAGCTCTTAATACAAATAAAAATATTGGAAATCTAACTGATGTGTAAATGTCATTTATACTGTATGTTCATTAACTTAGTTTAAAATCAGTTCAATTCATGTTTTTAATTTTATTAATATACTGTAACCAAAGGAAAGGGATGGCCATTCCAAAAATATTCCCAAAGGTCCCTAAACTATGGAGCTGCTTAAAATTTAAAATAGTGGGTCACCTCTGGAAATGAAGATTTTATGAAACAGTTCTACAGGTTGCTTTATAAAGCCCCATGTTTAAATCTATTTTTTCCAGTTGTTGTTCTCTAGACAATAATATGTACATACACCTACAATATACTACAGAACAGAAATCAAGCATTGCGTTAGTTCTGGCAGGCCACGTCGTCGAGTGTGCATCAGCTGTTAATCAGCTGTCCACGACGCGCACCAATCCGGTTAAGACCTCCATATTACCCGACCATTTAAATTCCCATTCATTGAGCTGCCTTCTAGCGGGTCGCTGCTGCTGCGACTTAAACTCCCTCCTCCAACCCCGACTCCACCATGCCGGAACCTGTGTTCGTTGTACCAGTTTACGTCTTAAAACTCCACATATTTTTCTCTCCCTTTAATTATTTAATTATTTATTTATCCATTTATTCATCATTTATTTGCCAAAAAAAAAAACAACTCTATGCATGACTAATGGTTTTGTTATGGGAGGGTTTATTCTATTTTCTAGTTGCTGCTCTCCCCGCTCGGTCCATGCATGCGCATGGACGGGTGCATGGATTCCTGCCCAGAACAGAACCATACCGCCAACACTAACTGTATGCTATCATCAAATAAATCCTCATTTGATAAAGTGGTCCTGACAGAAATATGTTTTGAGCTTTGATTTAAAAAGGCACACAGAATAAGCATATCCATGGTTTGCTGTTTTAGATCATTGCAACATGATCACCTTTAGCAGAGATCAGCAAACGGTCAGCAGTAACTGAAAGACCTTAAGCAACTTTCAGGGCATGCAAGGACACATACATTTCAGAACAGTGTAGTTATCGTTTTAAAAAATGGTAATTCAGTTTAAATCAAAGGAGATGGAAACTACATGGTTATAGATCTATGACACTAAAATGTAGAGGTCACATATAGATATGTGTAAAACTATGATGTAGGTTGTAAAGTACAGTGAGGGGTTTTGGCTGTTTAAGATGGAGGAATATTCCTCAGTTTGGGGTAGCTGCATTAAATACAGAAGAAGCAGCAGCCTTTATTTTTGTCACATATCCCAACCGTTTGGAAGTTGGGATCAGAGCACAAGTTCAGTCATGATACAGCAGTGAGGGTTAAGGGCCAAATAGCAGCTTGGCAGTGCTGGGCCTTGAACCCCGATCCTGTGCCTTATTTCCTGAGGTGGGGAGCTGAGAAGAATGCACTGGAAGCATATGAATTATCTGAAGATTGGAGAATGTGTGCAGGTGAAGATACAAGAAAGGGGCTAGATTTCAGTGCTTCAAAAACTCTGCATAGAAAATGAGTGTGTTTTTTTGTCCTGTCTTGAGAACTGTGCTCCAACATGGCTGTGTCTGGTCCTGTTTCAATCCTTTGCAATGAGCTTCCTAAAATAGGTCTGCTCCTCCTGCTTTAGCTCAATAACACATGCAGTGTGCTTCAGACTGAGCTGCATAATGGAAAGAAAGCTTTAAAACAAACAAGACTAGTTTACAAGAGTAACCAAAGGATCGACTGACCTTCAAACCAGAGACTGAGTAAGGCAGCCTGAATTTATTGTGATAGAAATGCTTAGTCTTTATTGGAATCTTCCGAGTTTCCAGTGATCACTTAAACACTACATTTTGTTAATTATTTGGATTAAAAGTATAAACATTCGAAAACGTTCGGATAAATCTGCTCTGGACTGAGTCCAGAGGTATGGATTCTCTCTGGGAGACCTTCTCAGCACTATTCCTCTGTCTGTTCTCTTGGATAAAGTGCAGTTTTGACTATATTCAAAGACATTTTTGGTTTAAGAGTAAATTAACATGGGTAATGAAGAGTCTAAACAGTTTTACAGCATGGAGTCATTCTGATGTTGATAAGATAAAGAGTAAACCTGATGGCAGCCAAACAGACACATGGAAAATGGACCAGGAAGCTAGGACGTATCGTTCCCACAGGAACGGACCAATGTTTACCATCCAGACCAGCACATACCCTTTCTATGTGAGTCTCTACACAAATATGCTCACGATTTGTTTTGATCTGACCACTTCTTGTCATCATTGTCGTCGTCTTGTTCTTTAGAGGGGAAAGAGATCATATGTAATGGCTACCTATTTATACCTTATCCAACACTCCATTTAACATACTTTGTGGGAGTCTGTAAAAGTTCTATTCCAAGTGCTTTATTGATTCAAAAGAAAATCATTTGCTTTATTTCTAGGAGCTTGAAAATTTGTATTCTGACAGTGCTACAGCAATTCTTTCAAGTAGAACAACACTAATCAACCGCTCAGTGCATGTGAGGTCAGGGCAGATTGTGCTGTTTTCTGATGTTACATAGCCTGAGCATTTCAGCTATAAATTCAACCAGCAATGACTGTAACTAAGAGTCCTTGCATAAACACAGGTCAGCCTTTATGATTACAGCAGCAGTTACATTTACAATTTACAGTATCCAGGTAAAATTATTCACTGGTGCGACTTGAGCATAAACTGTTTATGGACATTATTAACCTTTAGGAAGCTTCAGGAAACCCTTTATTTAATCAAAATCCCACACATATTTACTGTAGCGGCACAATGATCTTAAATCCGCCGAGGAGCTGAGTGGGGAGCAATAAATTCGTGACACGTTAATCATCCTTGCAGTTTGCTCTTTATTTTCCATTCGTTTGAAAGCTTGTTTCTATATACAGTAGCAATGTATAACAGTGATTTGCTCAAGTTCAACAATACTGCTTCTCAATGCATATATTGTTCTCATACCGTGATTATACGGTCAACCAAAAAATATGTGCTCCTACACTCACTCCCACATGCTTCCAGAGCCACACACAGGTGTTTTAATGCCCCCATTCTCCCGCAGTCACATGACATCCACTTAACATGGCTCCTACATTTACAATACAGCATTTGGCAGACGCCTTTATCCAGAGCGACTTACATTTTTATCTAATTTTTGTACAACTGAAAAATTGAGGGTTAAGGGACTTGCTCAGGGGCCCAGCAATGGCAGCTTGGTGGACCCCTTGAACTCACATCCTTCCAGTCAGTAGGCCAACACCTTAACCACTAGGCTACCACATCCCATGAGTATGATGTACCTAGATATACCCTTTGCTAAGAATAATATATTTTATATTTCATGCATTAGGTTGATGTTGAGCGACTGGCAGACTGTAGTGATTACTTCAGGGCACTATACAACTCCTGCATGAGAGAAAGTACAGAGCAACAAGTGAACCTGTCCCATGTGCCCTCCAGAGTGTTCCACAACCTCCTGCAGTTTTGCTTTCTGCAAAGATTCTCTGTTCCTTATAACCTTCTAGAGGAGCATTTACGTGTCAGCATGTATCTGTTGGTTCACGGATTCACTCGTTGCCTGCTGTCAACTCTGTCTGAAAATCTCACCGAACAAACATTTCTGCATTACCTGCAGTTGGCTGAGGAGCTAAGCAGTGTTGAGCTCTATGAAACTGTGTTGGCATACCTGAGCACAAACCTTCTAGAGCTTCCTCACTTGAGCAGGAACCTGGACCTCCAAATACAACTGGAGATCCTTAAGATCAGGTCAAAGGGTTCACCTCATCTGTGCTGCCTGAGGAAAGAGAATCTGATTTCACGAAACGTTCAAGAAACAGACTCTGCAAGGAGGCTTTTCAGGCTGGATGAGGATGATGGAAAATGGAGTACTGTTACAGACTTGCCGTTTAATGCGGATAAATGGTGCTTCACCACAGCAGTTCTGTTTAACTATCTCTTCCTCATTGGTGGGTTCCGGCAACACATGAAAAGAGGATATGAATTCAAGATGGCCTCCTTTCGATATAATCCTTTAACAAATAAATGGGTATCAACAGCCCCTCTTATCAAGGTATGGAGTTAATTATGTTTAAATCACAGGAATATAAATGTAAGAAAAATATAACGTCATTTATTTTCATGGTTACTGAAGATAGGCTGTGTGTGGCGTCTCTCAGCACAGGCGCCACTTCAGTGCAGCGGTGTGTGAGGGGCAAATCTACGCTGTAGGAGGCTGGTATCTGGACTCCCTGGTGACTCCTGACTCCAGCACAGGAGTGTATACAGCAGTGGAGCGATATGACCCTTGGACAGATTCATGGGCTTTTGTCTCCTCGCTCCCCCTCTCAGACTTCCAGTTTACCCTTTCCCTCTCCCATGATTCCCCACTCACCACCAGCCTAGGGACAAGCCTCTATGTGCTTGGGAACATAAAGAGAACTGGAGAGAAACTAGTACTATGCTATGATACCACACAAGGTATGGCAAACAGATGACTATCACATTCTGTCACCATTACTTAAACTATAAGCAGTGTCATGGATGACTTGGACTATGCCATGCCTAAACACTAGGGGGACTTTCTGGTAGGTTTGTTTGTCTTGTGCCATGTGTCTTTGTTTTTGTTTTATCACCGGTTTGCCCCACCTTATACTTTACCCATTCTTTCCCTCATGTCTTCCTAATTACCTTCCCTATTTAATCCTGTGGTCCTGTGTCTGTTTTTTGTTGTGTCCTTGTCCTTGCATGCCTCCTGATTCTTGGATTTGTTCTCATGTTTTTGGTTTTCATGTATCTTTGTTTATTTTGTAGTTTTGCTTAGTTTTTTTCCCCCTCTCATATTTTCCTGTGTTTGGTTGGTCTAATTTATTTTAATAAAACCCCTTTTTTCATGCCGTCCCTGCATATGGGTTTGATTTTCCGCTCTGTGAAAGCAGACGTTTTCTGACTGACAAACATCTAGTAAACCTTTGGTTCTGGGCTGAGACAGGAAGTCTCTGTTGGCCTGTTCCAGCTTTTAAATGTTTGTTTATTTCAAAATGTATACCCTTATATTTATAATTTAGACATGTCTCATGTTGTACCCTAAATATTTCTTTTGATTTTTATTCCTTGGTGGACCATCTCAAATCCACGTTAAATGGAGAACTCACCATTTCCGTTTAAGAAAAGGTCTCAAGTAGAGCTGTTTTAGAAAGATAGAAACCTTAACCATCCAAAGAACCATTAGGTAACCTGTCGTTTATAATTGGGTAAATATAAATACCTCATAGAAGAAGGGATCTTCAAGGAGCAATTTCATTTTCCTCAGAGATTAAAAACCAAATAATCTTTTAGGATTCTTTGCTAAGTGTGCAGTTATTCATGTAGTGTGACCATTTATAAGTTTTCATCATTTATAAAATCACCCATTCATAGTCTCTAAATAACCTGTATGTATTGATATAACATTACTTACAATATATTCCACTTGGTCCTTAGTTTAGTCCGACAACTTTTGGCAATGTCGGTGGGGTTCCTTTTAGATTTTCTGGCTTCCTTCCAAAAACATGACAGAAGTTGGTGATTGGCTACACTAAATTGCCCAGCATTGAAAGGCTAAGAGAGAGAGTGTGTGTGTGTGTATCACTTTGTTAGGCTGTCATCCCATCAAAGTTGTTTTCCAACCTCACACCCAGTGTCCCTGGGATAGGCTCTGGATCCACACTGACACTGAACAGCATAAAAGAGTTGCTGAAGATGAATCAATGAATAATGAATGAAAAAACATCATGTATACCATTAAAACTGTTTTCTCTTCCTCAGACTGCTGGAGTGAGCTACTTCCTACCCTCACACGCACTGATGCAGATATGCCCAGCCTCAACTTTCTGGGATCCACTGACAGGTTGATTGTGATTGGTGGTAACAATATTGAAACCATGGTCACATCATTCTGTGTGGAGACCCGGAAGTGGGGTCAGATCAGAAGCATGGAGAAGACGGCTTTAATCGGCCAAGGCACAGTTTTCAATGAAGAAGTCTACATGTCTGGAAATCAGGAGGACACGATCTATCGGCTGAACATCCACTCTCTGTTTTTGTCCGCCCTTCCCTCGCTTCCTGTCTGTACATGCTATGAGAGCTGTTTCCATCTCTTTTTCTGAATCATTCATACAATCCAGAGCCTGTGCATTTGATAATTTGCTACCTTTCTTCGGTACCCGTTTGGAGATGTTATAGGAACGCTTATTGGAATAAAAATTTTACCTTGTATTACTTATGCCCACCTGGTGGTTAATTAAATCATTTAATTTTCAATCCTAACGAGTTGTTTGTGAAGAGTAAATTTACATGTTACCTTGGTACATGTCTGGTGTCACCTAAAGCCTTATTTAGCATACAGCAGCTGAAAAGACACAACACAGTTACATAGAAACATGGAAATTATTCGCATGAACTTTCCTACTCTTCCTCCTGTACTCCAGATATTAAGCTCAGCAAGATTTGGAAGTGAGTATGATTATAAGGTGTACTGCACTGTGCAGTCACTAGCATAGTCTGAGCCACATAGGTGTCTGGTTACAAATGCACTCACTCACACACACACACACACACACACACACACACACACACACACACACACACACGTGTGTATATATATATACACACACATACAGAGTGAACCAGAGAGAGCTGGAGCAGAAAAGAAGGCACAGAAGGTAGACGCAGGGTACATGAGTGACAGAAGTGCATAATTTGACCATATGTGGGAGTTGAATTTTCTCTCACAGACTCCTTGAGGATTTTTTTATTTTTATTTGAAGGTCACCAGGGTCAACGTGTAGTAGAGAGCCATTCTCATAACAAAACAAAAAGAACTTGACCGACTCAGCCATTCTGATTCACTTCACCGGTAGACTGCTTTAACTAAAGGTAAAGCTGCTGTTATTTTATTATCTCTCTTCTTTTAAAGTACTAGGCATAAGGCTTTACATATGTTGAGGATGTATTTTCCTTCGATCTTATATTATAATCTTAAATCACTTATTTAGATGACAGAGATGAGTTACTGTACTCAGGATTAGAATGCAGTTCATTTCTGTTTAAATGTAGTGATGTAGTGTAGTCATCATTGTATGGTGGAATGTGATGTCTAATTTCTGCAGACTCATGCTTCTATAAATTAGCCTATTAACAGCAAACAGTTGCCATATTTAAATAATAGACAGATGTGTCATTAATTATTTAGTACACAATAATTAGCAGTAAAAGCTATTTTAAGATGAGACCGTTTTTCATCTGTGTCTCCTCTGGGAGTTGTTTGTACTGGGCATGTGCGTCAGCTTCTACGCTATTTCTGACTGTTCAACTTTGCCCCAGTTTGACGGCTTCCAGTCACATGACATGGAAAAAAACGTGCGCATGATTTCCCCTATCACATAAAACATAACCTGCAGTGACAACATACATAACTTCAGGAAAATATTCAGATTTCTCAAAAAGTTGTTGACCTTTTGCTCAACTCAGTGTAAGCACTGCTGCCACGTTAAGGGAAAGGTGATCATGCTTTTCCCACATATAAAAATACCTGAACTTCAGCCTTGATACTCAAATGTTGTTAAAATTAAGCAGATTCTATATAGATGTGTTATAAAAGTTATATAATACAATGACCTTGATTTTTGATTAATTGTCTTCTATCATTTATTACATTCAGATACCCCCAAAGGATTATACAATACTTTATGGATTCTATAAATTAAATATTCTATAATTCATATTTTTCATATCCTTTTTTTTTTAATCATGTTGCTGTTCAAAGTACTGTTTTTCCAACTCTAGTCATTGTGTATTACACGGCCTATGTTTTTCAAAGTTTATTAAGAGGCACTTAAGTGCAGCAAAATGTTAAACGCTGCTTTGTTTACTAATTACAAATAGGTAGCGAAAGACCTGAATAAATCAGCTGAGAACATAATCAGAGCTTCTGGAACACTACAGTTAAGCACTTTTAACATTAATTAAGTAATAAACATTAATATGCTTCCATGCTATGTGGAATGTACAAAAGGATGACGATGACATTGATTTTAGCTCAAGATCACAAGAGGAAAAGATCTAAGTGATTGTGAAAGAGGGTTCATTGGCTTATTGGGTTGAAGACTAATTGGCTTCATGGTGTGCATTTGATATTCAACACTATGTGTTCAAGCATGATATATACAATGAGAAATAGAGTATGTGGTGGATACAATGTGGTATCTGGACAGTTTTCCTCCTCTATATTCCCATTACACCCTTGATACCTTTTGCTAGGCTGTAACTAATAATCATGTTGTTATTTAATCTGATCACTTTTACAGTTAATAGCTGCCCCATTCACAAAGCACACGCTATGGCAGAGGCGCACCAGGCCGTGGCATTCCAGTTCACCGTCACACCTGAGGGCATCGACCTGCGCCTCAGCCGTGAGGCGCTCAAACATATCTACCTGGCCAGAGTGACGTCATGGAGAAAACGTGTGATTCTGTTCCGAGTGAGTGAACTAATAGAGATAGATTGTGAAGCTAGCTTGTTATTATATTTTGGCATGATGGTTTATCCAAGGATAAACAGTATCTCTTCGTTAATTACTACTGCTATCATGTGATGTCTGTAAACATAGAACTATTACAAAGTTTTTGTGTCTGTTTGAACAGAATGGCATCCGAATGGGTGTCTATCCAGCCAGTCCCTCTAGCTGGTTATTTGTGGTGATCGTGATAATGAGTTCCATGTATGCCAGATTGGATCCATCCATGGGGATGATTAACAGCATCAAGAAGGTTTTACCTGCAAGGTCTGTATGTCATCATGACAACAATATGATGTTAGATTAGTCAAAAGATGCTGCAATCTAAAACAATAAAAACCATTCTTATCAATAAAATTACAGTTAGACTATAAAGATTTTAAGAGCTCTGTGTGACAGTGCTGTCATTCCTACTGGGATAAAGTGAACTTTTACCTCTTTATTTCACTTTTAATTTGTACTACAACACATACTAACATAATTTGTTTCCAGGTGTATCAAACACACAAATCCATGTTATATGGTATACCTGATAAACATAAGGGTTAACATTAGGCCTATACAATTTCACACATTTTCATATATAATGTAATTTATAATGATTAGAGACATTTAGAATCTTTCAATAAATGTTTCTGGTGTTTGTCTCTGTGTAGTGATCATCTCACGTCTCAGGCTCAGACAGTGTTGAGTGCGATCGTGTTTGCCACAGGACTATGGTTCTCTCTGATTATGCTACTACGCTACATTCTGAAAGTTCTGCTGTCTTACCATGGCTGGATCTTTGAGCCACATGGCAAAATGAGCATGACTACCAAACTCTGGATAGTAAATACACACACACACACACACACACACACACACACACACACACACACACACACACACACACACACACACACACACACACACACACACACACACACACACACAAAGTAATGAGAAAAAGAGGGAGAGTCATTACTCATTTAAAGAGGAAGAGTCATTACTGATGACATCTGTTTCATTGTATGAAGTAAAGAAGACTTTGATGTTTCCTGCCTTAGAGTCTGTTAAAGATGTTTTCGGGTCATCGGCCATTACTCTACAGTTTCCAGGGCTCTTTACCTAGACTGCCTGTGCCCAGCATTGATGACACCATCAACAGGGTGAGAAGCTCCTCTTGTTCCACTCAGGGACTGCATATAACATTTCTGTACTTTACATAAACAACACAGTTTGCAAAAATTAAATCTACTTTGTCAGTATCTTGAGTCAGTGCGCCCCCTACTGGATGACGATCGATATAAACAGATGGAAATTGTGGCTAATGAGTTCAAAAAGGACCAAGCCCCTAAACTACAAAAATACCTTAAGCTAAAGTCCTGGTGGGCCAACAATTATGTAAGTACATCAGAATAGCAAATAAAAAGAATTTTGTTTATTTTGGAGCTGCATCATTAAACACAATTTGTTTGTTTGAGTGTAAAATGCATAATAACTCCATGCTGTGTTAAGGTGAGTGACTGGTGGGAGGAATACATCTACCTGAGAGGCCGGGGCCCAATCATGGTGAACAGCAACTTCTACACCATGGTGAGAAAAAAAAAACATAATTTATAAGCCTTGCTTCTGAGTCCTTTACAGTTGTACCATCTAATATCTCACATGTGTGTGTGTGTGTGTGTGTGTGTGTGTGTGTGTGTGTGTGTGTGTGTGTGTGTGTGTGTGTGTGTGTGTGTGTGTGTGTGTGTGTGTGTCAGGATTTGCTGTATATGATCCCCACTCACAGGCAGGCAGCACGAGCAGGAAACGTGGTCCATGCTATCCTGCAATATCGGCGCAAACTAGAACGAGGAGAACATGCCCCGGTACACACGTACAAAAAATTTCATAGCTGGCATAACATCCAGTAGTTAGTGTATTGAGTTAATTGTGTCTATATTTGACTGACTCTGTTTTGTCCTCGCAGATGAGAGCGCTAGGTGTGGTACCCATGTGCTCCTATCAGTATGAGGGAATGTTCAACACCACTCGAATCCCTGGCATTGAAACAGGTAATGAATGACCTGTGCTCTCAATATGAATGAAAGCCAAAACTATAATTAGGTACAATCATTAACCTGTGATTAGACCTGTTATTCAAACACATATAGGATTTTTACTCATCTGAAAACTTCATTAATTCTGCTGAACGGTGGGAAATCCCTGCATGAGTCAAGAATGATGATATTAATGATTAATAAGTCGTTAACAATAACAATAATTAACATTATGCCAAGGTCTAGAAGTTTAAGCTTGGGGTAAACTTTGAATTGAATTTTGTATGCTATTAATCTTTATATTATTCTTTATACTAAACTTTCTTCTATGTTTATGTTCTGTAAAGCTGCTTTGAGATAATGTCAATTGTAAAAAGTGCTATACAAATAAACTTGAATTGAATTGAAATTAAATGAATTAAATTAAACATGCCTGGACAGCATAATAAAAATAGGTGAAAGGTGATGGTCTAGTTAATGATGTTTGTTGCTTCTCTGACCAGAATTGGTTGTCCTTAAAGGTGTTCATTGTCCTTCAGGTCATTCCTGACAAGAAGAATTTAAGCCCTTGTGTTGAGACACATGCTTTTGACATTTCATACATTTAGTCATGTTCACTATCCACTTCAGGTCAGGGTCATGGGAACTCTGGGCTTGAGACGGGGATACACTCTGGTTTTGGTGTACGGCTTTTAAGATTTGACTGTTTGACATTTGGTAGATGAGAAACAGATGAGTCTTCATACTAATGTAACACATTTACCCAGACCTGCATTAAAAGACCCATTATGCTTCCTTTGTATAATGCATGTGTCCTCAGATTGTGTTCAGCATCTCAGGAACAGGAAACACCTGGTTGTGTATCACAAAGGACGCTTTTTTAAGGTGTGGCTGTACTACGGTGGTCGCCATCTCTTGCCGGCAGAATTGGAGCAGCAGTTTCAGCATATTCTTAATGACACCACAGAGCCTCAGTCCGGAGAACTCAAACTGGCCTCGCTCACTGCTGGGAACAGGTAAACACAACACCCAGTCCAAATCAATAGCTATACATAGTATTCATTGCAGTGTTGTAAATTTGAGACACATTTGAGGCAGTTTTGAAGTGTGAATGCTCTGACCTAGAGTATTGAAATTAAATATTTGTGAATGATGTCAATTATTCAACCTTAAGCCATTTTATTGTAGAACAGCAACATGTACCAACATCCAAAGTGCTTTAACATATTCCCAGAACACACCTTTATAACACTCTTCTAGAGTCCCATGGGCCAAAGCACGACAGAAGCACTTCAGTGATGGTGTAAATAAGACGTCTCTGGATACCATCGAGACAGCTGCCTTTTTCCTCACGCTGGATGACGAATCACATGGATATGATCCTGAAAATCCAAGGTCAATGGATCTCTATGCCAAATCCCTACTGCACGGAAAGTGCTATGACAGGTATGGGCACATGTAAGTGTTTGTGTTTTATGCTTCACAGAAGCTGAGTCATGTAGGTAAAAGGTCTCCTGCGGTCTTCATACTGTACTGCATTAAGTGAAAGAGAGAGTGTATATTTAGACACAACACTGGATGACCTTAGGTGCAAGTTCAGAACACTAAGTCCTCTCACTGTACTTCTTTTTCAGGTGGTTTGATAAATCCTTCACTCTTGTTGTCTACAAGAATGGTAAAATAGGGGTGAATACTGAACACTCGTGGGCAGATGCTCCCATTATTGGACACATGTGGGAGGTAAGTGGATGGCGTGATTATGGCATTATGGACAAAAGCATCATGGAAAACCTGAAAATATTGACTTGTTTAATAGTCATTCTAAAAAGCTAAAAAAAAAAAAATGGATAAAATATTCACAAAAAAAGTGTACCATAGATTTAGAAAATTAAGCAAGTGAGTTAATTTCTTTGTTTTTTTTTTTTCTTTACCTATTTTACCTTTCTTTTACCAAGAGAATTCACTTCAAGTAGAATATTGTTTGTAATTGTAAGAGAACATGCCAGAAAGATGACACTATAAATCATATTTCGGATTTCTTTATGGTAAAAATATGATATCACCTGGATTAACTGGAATCATACCTGTTAGCTTGTTGTCAGTTTATAAGAGAATAGCCAGAGGGCTGGGTAACCTAATAGTGGCTAACTTGCTATTAAACCTGTCTGCATTTTCACAATATGCATGTACACAAGTCTAATGTTAGTCAAAATGTTTGACATATAGTGCTTGGATTTACTGACATGATATAATACTTTACATTACTGTAGCATGCCTGCTAGTAAACATTTAATTAGCAAGTAGCTAGAGCTGGAGATTAGCTGCTTAGCTGACAACATTTGCATAATTCTGTGTTTAGGGAGCTGACTAGTTAATGTTGCTGTTGCTATGTAATGTTATGTATAAATATGCACATTTCCATAGTGTGTGTGTGTGTGTGTGTGTGTGTGTGTGTGTGTGTGTGTGTGTGTGTGTGTGTGTGTGTGTGTGTGTGTGTGTGTGTGTGTGTTTAAAGGTGCAAATAAACAGTGTGAAAAAATATCTGTTTGCTAAAATGGGGGAGAAGCTTAAATATAACTACTGTAAATATAAGATTATAAGTACAGTGATTAAAAGCTGATATTAAACATGTTCTGTCATATGCTCAGGATGCCTTAGCTACCGACTTCCTACACTTGGGTTACACTGAGGAGGGACACTGCAAAGGAGACATTAACAAAGGTCTGTCTCCTCCAACCAGGCTACATTGGGACATTCCATCGGCGGTATGGAAAAAAAAGAAAAACTCATACAGGTCAAGAGAAACTTTGCTGTAGGTTGTTACTTAGTGCTTTGACTCTCACCCATTTAGTGTCAGGAGATTATTGAAGAGTCATATACAGTAGCCAAGGAGCTTGCTGATGATGTGGATTTCTGTGGCTATGTGTTTGATGAGTTTGGAAAAGGCCTAATCAAGAAGTGCAAAACAAGCCCTGATGCTTTCATCCAACTAGCGCTACAGCTTGCACACTACAGGGTACACACACACACACACACACACACACACACACACACACACACACACACACACACACATACACACACATACACACACATACACACATACTGGTGCTTTTGCTGTAGTATTTGCAGTAGGACCAGAGTGACTTGTGTCTGACTGGTTTCTGTATATTGCCTTCGGAGTAGGATAAAGGTGAGTTCTGTCTTACATACGAATCCTCGATGACCCGCATGTTCCGGGAGGGACGGACAGAGACAGTACGCTCCTGCACCATCGAATCTACAGCCTTTGTCCGAGCCATGGAGGACAAGACCTGTACGGTACGACCAGGATTTTGACAATACACCGACTCAATACATTAAAAATAATTCATTTAGGAGATTATGGACTTGAAGTCTATAACCTGATCTGATCATGTAGATCATCTAAGATCTTACGTACGGTGTGGAATAAGCTTGAGTTTACATTTAAATTGATTTAGTCATACAGACAGATTTAGTCTTTTTTTTTTTTTTAGAAATGCAAGTTCTTTACAACTCTGTGCTTTATGCTGTTGCTTGAGCAGAACGAACAATGTCTGGCATTATTCCGGACAGCAGCAGAAAAACACCAAAACATGTACCGTCTTGCCATGACTGGAGCCGGTATCGACCGCCATCTCTTCTGCCTCTACGTCGTCTCCAAATTACTGGACATGAAGTCACCTTTCCTCAACAAAGTATAAGCAGTGAAATAAATGGGTCTTATTTTCTTGTTAAACTGAAATGAATAATAGATTAAGATTAAGGGCTGAATGTGATTTTATGTCCTGCAGGTTCTTTCAGAGCCTTGGCGTCTCTCCACCAGTCAGACACCACAGCAGCAGCTCAACCTTGTTGATATCCAGAAGTTCCCACAATATGTTGGAGCAGGTGGTGGCTTTGGCCCTGTGAGTGTTTCATTAATTGTTAGCATTCCTATATGTGTGTATGATGTAGACCAGTAGTTATTTTTTAATTTTTTAGCTTTGTGGAAATTCACACTGATTGTGTACTTGCAGGTCGCTGATGATGGATATGGAGTTTCTTATATTATCGTTGGGGAGAATCTCATTACATTCCACATCTCCAGCAAATTCTCCAGTCCAGAAACAGTAAGACCACACCTACACCTATACACACACACACACACTACATATGAGAAGCTTCTAACAATACCATTTATGTAGCTAATGGATGCGATATCTATTCGCTACAACTAATTTGGTGGTATTTATGGTTTTTGCATAAAGCCGTCTTTTGAACTGTCACCATTTCAGCCAAATTATCTACTATTTCAATCTTCTGGGAAGGTTTTCCACAATTTGTGTTCCAGTTCATCCCAAAGGTGTTTAGTGTGGTTGAGGTCAGGGCTTTTGAGATCTTCCACTCCAACCTTGGCAAACCATGTCTTAATGGAAATCACTTTGTGCAAAGGGGCATGGTCATGCTGGTACAATGTTTGGACCACAGATCCACTGAGGGAAATTGTAATGCGTACAGAGACATTCTGTACAATCCTGTGCTTCCAAATGACACTACATCTACACCTAACTCTTAACCTAATCTTAACCTCGAAAAACCAAGAAAAAGTAAATATGTGGCAGCTTATCGAGTTTTAAATAAAAGCTGCATTTGTTGTAATACAGCAGTTTTCCTCATGGGGACCAGCCAAATATCTCAAAACTCTAAGATATACATCACTTTCTACCTACCAAGCTATAAAACCACACACACAAACACACACAACTATGCACTGTGCTATAAGATACTGTATGATGGTGTATGTAGTATGTGAGTATTTTGTGAGTTTAGTTTTGTTTGTTATTTACATTTTGCCTTAACTTTTGTTTAAGGCATACAAAAAGACAGGTGTAACTCTGTCCACAGGACTCACATCGCTTTGGCCAGCACATCAGACAGGCCATGCTGGATATTAGAGCGCTGTTCAACCAGAAGGAGAAGGCAATATGAAGACGATCAGATACACACACACACGGTCCAACACAACGCTTAATGCAATCAGAATGAAACTGAAAAGACAAAATGTAAAAAAAATTGTACAGATATTAAAAAAAAAATCTTGTAATCTGAACGTTTAATGATTTAATGAATCTGTGGCTTTTGGCGTTTTGGTGAGAATATTGTACAGACAGAAATTTTAAACCAATGTTAAAATTTATTTTTAATTTATTTAAATGAATATATCTATTTCACTGCTCATCTGAGCAATGAAAAAAATTTAACTAAATTTTTTAATTTAGCTAAATATTTTTTAAAATCACTACTGGCATCAGGCCTATATAATCCTTCAGCTTTGCATGACATGCTGATATGGAAATGTATAATTGTAAATATTTATATGTTATAAATGTGACAAAATATAGGTTAGTGTGCTTCTAGTTCATGTTCTAGTCAATGATTTTCCTCTACATAACATCAACCTCTGAAGCTTTTTGTTTATGCAGATAATAAAGTAGTTTTTTTCTCTGAAACTGTTTATTTTAAAAAATATATCAAGTATTGTGTATCATTTTTACATCAACTACTGGTTAAAGTGTTGCATTGCTCTATTACTATAAAAATAACCTTCATGCACTGATCTAAGATGGTATTATGTTTCCCCACACACACACAAACAGAGGCAGAAATTTCAAAGTTTAAAAAAAAAAAAAAAAATCAGATTTATTCAGGGGCATAAAGATATATGTCACTGTCACTGTTGGTGAATCAGAGAGAGAGAGAGAGAGAGAGAGAGAGAGAGAGACAGAGACAGAGAGACAGAGACAGAGAGAGAGACAGAGAGAGAGACAGAGAGAGAGAATGAATAATTGGGTATTCTTAGGGGAATATAAAAAGCTCAGCTCTATCACAGAAGAATGTAATGACTTCTGTAAGAAACAGTGAAAGTCCTACAATATATAAACTGCCTTTCCACTGTTTACATTCGCTGACAAAATGTCAACACACTGCCTTCCTGGGTAGACATGGTACACCTTGAAAGATGGGATGGTGTTTAATTACTTCTGATTCTTTTAGCCCATTCGAAACCAGGCAAGGGTCACTTTATTTCGATTCGTCCAGGGACACGTCATACAAAAGTGAAAGTAGAAAAAAACTGTATATACTCACTTTTTCTATCGCTCATCTTATTGGCTGCAGTCTGAACAACTGCTAGCACATGGAGCATCCAAAGCAAAACAATATATAATGCTACAATGTACGCATTTCATTGGGGCATTAGGCGTGAACTTGGCGCGTAATTTCCGATTGAAGAGCCGTAGAAGAGATTCATAATGAATCGACAGTATATACAGTATTTACTGTAGAAGCTGTCTTAAAGTTGGGTGCTTCTGCAACATTTTGTAACAGAAAACAGACGCAATGCAAAACAAACAAACAAACAAAAAAAAAGGCCAAAACAAAAGCAATGGACTTTAAATTCCCTGTTACTTTTTTCAAATTGTAAGCGTGTCCATGTAGTATCTGCCGTTAGGTCGTGGTGGGCAGGTGGTGTGTGTTTCTACGCTGTGTTGGTGTTAGAGTGTGCTAAATGTTCAGGAGGCGTAGGCTCAGCTTTAGGATGTAGTTCCTGGGGTGGTGTTGACGTTCTGCGTGGCCACCTGGGGTGCGACCTCGATGATGCGGGGTTTGTCGATGATGCGAGCTGTGCGGTTGCCTTTCTCTACGATGCCGATGATCCAGGCCTGGTGGCCCTCGCCGTATTTCGGAGATTTGATCTCAGCGCAGAAGCGTGCAGCTTGCTCACGTGGAAGACAGATCAGCAGGCCTCCTGCAGGGGAAAAACAGAACGTGAAAGTGTGAGCTGACAAGTAAGTAATTTATAATTTTGTAATTTAAGCAGATTTATAATAACAAACATTGGTTAAAAAAGAAAGCTGAATGGATTGAAGGCTGTAGTATTTACAGAGAGTGCATTAATGATACTGCAGTTCACACACACCTACACATACACTCATACTATTGAAAAATTGAGTCCATTGAAAAAATTTTCCCATTGTGGGATGAATAAAGGTATATCTTGTACCCACCAGAAAAATACATAATACATAAGCTTCATGACATAAACATTAATTGTGAGGCAGTGATGTCGCATTTAAACTCTCTGCCACATTCTATTGTCATATACTAATTTGGTGGTATTTATGGTTTGGGCATAAAGCAGTCTTTTGAACTGTCACCATTTCAGTCAAACTATTATCTACTATTTCAGACTTCCGGGAAGGTTTTCCGCAGTTGGTGTTCCAGTTCATCCCAAAGGTGTTTAGTGTGGCTGAGGTCAGGGCTTTTGAGATCTTCCACTCCAACCTTGGTAAACCATGTCTTAATGGAAATCACTTTGTGCAAAGGGGCATGGTCATTGCTGGTACAATGTTTGGACCTCAGATCCACTGAGGGAAATTGTAATGCTACTGCTTCAAAAAAAGTATGTGCACATACTTTTAGCCACAATGATGTATATTACACTGTTTGAATAACCACTTGCTTAATCGTCAAGAGAACACTAGATCTAATTAGTTGTAGTGAACGTAGATGACTACGGTGTATTTTTGTATGTAGAGACCTTTAGAATCAATAGTGTTTCAAAATTCTTTGCTTCTGAGACACAAAACTAAACAAAACTCTGTGTATCTGAAAGCTAAAGATCCCTCACCTGAGGTCTCGGGGCAGGTGCCATGCATTAGGCCAAACATGTTCCCACAGGCTTTGCTGACGGCGGCCATCTTGGCGAGGACGGGTAGGTTATGGATGACGAAGGAGACCTCGCTGCGCTGCTGCCTGGCAAGGTTCTGAGCGTGACCCAAAATACCAAAACCTGTGATGTCAGTGGCAGCGTGTGCGTTGAATGTGTGCATCAGACCTGCCGCTGGAGACAGAGACACGGCAGAGGGAAGATGAGTGTCAACATAGATGTGTGTGAATGGGATTGGTAAGTGTCCTTTACTGACCTGTTCTGTTGAGTCTGGCCATGTTTAACATGGCCTCCTGATAGGCTAGCTCCACATCCTCTTGTGTCACTACTAACTTGATCTTGTTCCATTTTTCTGGCTGAGAGACACAGAGAGAAATAAAAACACACAAATGAGACTTTTTAGACGATTGATGATGATACCACTAGTATTTGGACATAGATAAATATTATATCAGCAACTTTCAGAAGTTCTCTTCAAAACACATTAAAAACCAACTGGGGTCAAAACGTTACGAGTCGCCTATCTTGGACTCTAAGTATATCTATAGTACATATAAGCGTAAAGTTAATAAAGGAAGCAGACTCACAATATCCAGCCACTGATGCACTGCGACTGCTACCTGAGTGCCGAGAGGTTTGGTGAGAACCAACACGTCACCTGGCACTGCATTATCTGGCCTTTCACACGAAATCATGCATATCGATACAATATTATTATACAATAATAACAAGAAAACTCAGCAAAACAGCAAGATATAAAAGGAAGTGAAGCAGATACGGAAATTTGGAAAGAAGGCAAGAAAATTGCTCACATGATGAACTCGTTAGGTTGGCAGACCGTTGTGGCCACACCTCCAAGTACGATCCAGGGATTCACAACTGTCTGACCACCGGTTACTGAGGTCCCTGCCTCCTCTGCTGCATCCTTAAAACCCTGGATAATGAGTGGCATCACCTTGTCCCTCTCCTACACATACACATTTCAGAAATCACACCAGCAAAAGTAACTCGCCAGAACAACGTTACTTGTTCTTTATGTTTCCACGCCTTACCTTTTCTGACAGTTTGTTACTAACGCCCAACAACATCAACATGTTATCACACTCAGTCACTCCCATAGCATACAGGTCACTCAAGACGTTAGCACATGCGATTCTGCCCTGTGGGAGGAAAAGAATACCGTGTAGGTTACTTTGTATTAAAAATATATATTTTAACTACTATTTCTATGATAAATAAAAGCATTCCATTAGTGAATATCACACACTGGTTTTCTAGATGATGTTTCTATGGTACGAGATAATGTATGAGGACTTTTGTTTGCAAATGACCTGCCGGTAAAACATAAAAAAGAAAAGGTGATGAACTTTTATACTATTATTTCCACAAATTATCTTTAAAAATGACCATTAAGGAAGCTTTTTTTCATAAAAAATTCAAAAGTTTGTCAATTTGTCGTTTATTATAAACCACACTTTTTTTTATTTATCACAGTATTATTTATCAGTCCAATGTACCATCATGTAAGGGTCATCTACTATAGGATAAATGTAGTCTGTGGTCTGTACTAGTGAAAGGCCTCCGTGTCTCAGAGGAATCACACAGGTGTCCATGCCGATGCCTGTAACACACACACGCACTTAAATTTAATTACCAAACTTCCAATCAACAATATAAATATAAAATAATCTAGCACTATCAGTTAGGGCTGCACAAAGTAGACAAACGGAACATATTGCTCATATTAGTCTTACCTTTCAACATAGTTTTAAAATAAACTATACTTAATAAGTATTAAGTATTAGTCTGCACTAATGGTAACAAACGACCTGCATTTTTACGCTATGCCAATATCTCAATTTATCAAATCACCTCTAATATCAGTCCAAATGCTCTAGTAT
This sequence comes from Tachysurus fulvidraco, assembly GCF_022655615.1. Taxonomy (NCBI): domain Eukaryota; kingdom Metazoa; phylum Chordata; class Actinopteri; order Siluriformes; family Bagridae; genus Tachysurus; species Tachysurus fulvidraco. The sequence continues at coordinate 21,799,352 of NC_062530.1, read as the reverse complement.
ACAATGAAGCATCATGGATGAAGACAGTTTTTAAATTTTTGGAACCCTAAAAAGGAAATAAGTAACATGTACTGTTACAAACCCAGTCTGGGCATAACTGCCCCAAGGAACTGCTCATCCTCCTGATAATGGTTCTCCTGCAACGACTCCAGAAGTTTCTGTAGCACATCCTGAGGGACTTTGCACCCGGTGCCTTTAAGCTCTGTGAAGCGTGTTAGTCTGAAGTTCTTGTCCAACTCATAACTCTCTGGGTTAAAAGCCTCCCGCACTGACATAGTGGAGAGAATAACGAAGCCCGCACCAGTCCACACAACACGTTAGAGAACAGCAGCTAGAGAAAGAGAGAGAGAGCGAGAGAGAGAGAGAGAGAGAGAGAGAGAGAGAGAGAGAGAGAGAGAGAGAGAGAGAGAGAGAGAGAACAAAATTAAGCAAGCATACATTGGCCTATACAGTCTGTGTCCTATGCACTTATTGGCCAGTTTACAGATATAACATCCTACAACTTATAACTGCATACATCAGATACAGAAATAGAAAAAGAAAAGGGAGCCTGGTGAAATGACACCTTAGAGCTGCTTGAATTAAAAAGGTTAACCAACTTATCCTGCATACGTCCCACAACATTAAACTGTACACTAACACAACCAAATAGGGCATGTGATTTTTTTCTTCCTTTCTTTTTTTTTAATATGAAAGCTCAGTGGTTTAAATTAGGTTACTGGGCTGTTAACAAGTTAGGAAATTATAATAATTGGGAAAGCCAGTGCTGCATTCAAATATACCTGCTAACATACTAGGACTAGTATGCCCGAATTCTCAGTACTCAAACAGTTGGTGAGAAATACTAAGATAACCTACTGCTACAGCAATGATTCTGCAGTACTGAACCTATAGATTATGATGTAATGATGCTATGGTTATGTCACATGACAATGCCAACATGTGGATGTAGTATGTCCGGAGTGAATTCATACTACACACACAGACTGATCATTACATACTGTATCAAGCAGTAGCTACTTAATCAATTGTAGTGTGATAATACAGTCACAGTATGCGATTTCGTACACACACCAAGTAAACATAATACTAGATAGATAGATAGATAGATAGATAGATAGATAGATAGATAGATAGATAGATAGATAGATAGATAGATAAAAAAAAGAAAGAAAGAATAACCCTTGCAAATATCTCTATAGTGCACAGTGGTAAGATTAATATTGAATTAACCTTAAATTAAATAAAAATAATTACTTTAAAGCCTCTGGTTTAAATCCGGATACTATGAATACAGACTGTACCCCTTTTGCGTTATAATCCTAATTTAAATAAATATTTGATTTACAAATAATTGGTGGTTAAAGGGTTTATATTCAGGTTGTTTGAGATATATATATATATGTGTGTGTGTGTGTGTGTGTAAAATATATATATATATATATATACACACACACACACACTGTAGAGGATGGACCTGTTCATCACATCCTATATGTGTGTATATATACAGTATATGAACAGGTCCATCCTCTACAGTTATATATATGTGTGTATATATACAGTATATGAACAGGTCCATCCTCTACAGTTATATATATGTGTGTATATATACAGTATATGAACAGGTCCATCCTCTACAGTTATATATATGTGTGTATATATACAGTATATGAACAGGTCCATCCTCTACAGTTATATATGTGTATATATACAGTATATGAACAGGTCCATCCTCTACAGTTATATATATGTGTGTATATATACAGTATATGAACAGGTCCATCCTCTACAGTTATATATGTGTATATATACAGTATATGAACAGGTCCATCCTCTACAGTTATATATATATGTGTGTATATATACAGTATATGAACAGGTCCATCCTCTACAGTTATATATGTGTGTGTATATATACAGTATATGAACAGGTCCATCCTCTACAGTTATATATATGTGATGTGATGAACAGGTCCATCCTCTAGTCTACTCCCCTTTAAAAAGGCGCGCTCAAACCGAGACGCACACACACGTTGTAGTAAGCTTTATAAACAAACACACACACACACACACACACCTCGTTCTGCATAGCGTATAATAACGCGGACGATTTTCTCCGCACATGCACTACACTAATACGTGCGTTTATAGACACAAATCTTAAACTTTTATAGGTCTCGTGCTGGACTGTTTATAAAATGTCGGCGGCTGAAAAATTTAACCCTTAAGGCACCCACGCCATTAGAGGTGTGCTACAACACTCAAAATAACACAAAATACCGCACATTTAACGCCTTCTGCGCCATTTTCACGCATTAAGGCGCATTAGTGAGCGACTAAAGGAGCTCTGCTCGCACTTTAAGCACTGTGCCACAGTTTTATTTCGACCCCATTTCCCCTTTAATTGTACAGCTACGTTACTGCTTACCGGTTTCGCTTTAGCGGCGCCTCCCGATAGAAGAAAAGGCAACGCTCCCACAATGCAATGCGAGCAAAACGGGCGCCTTGGCAACCGCCTGATGAGAAACAAAACACGATTTATCAAGCATTCTACACTGAATTACTTAACATTCGCGACGCACACGGTAAGGTTTAGTACCGGTGAAAAGAAACGTACCCTTTGAGCTCAGTTTCACACGCGTACAGGACGAGCTGAAGAAGAATTACAGTAAATACCGTGGAGCACAAAGGGTCCTAATATGGCGCTTTGGCGCCATGACTTCCCCTTTTAAGAGTTTTAAGTGTGTCGGCAGAAAACCATAAACGCTATGTACCTTTAATTGAGCCTTTTGTCCACTGTTTATTAGGTTCAAAGTGAATGAGCAGGTTAAATAAAATTAAGAAATAAATAGTAAAAAAAAAAAAAGTGTTTTGTTTTTGTTTCAGGTTTGTATATTTCTAATAACATTTTCTTGTTGTATTAAATCCCAGAAGATTCCCTTGTGAATTTAAATATGTATGTATTTATTTATTTATTTTTATATATTTTTTCCAGTTAAATTCATATCACAGTTGTTTTAAAGTTACTAAACTTTACACTAAAATAATTAAATTAAATAATAACTTTTAAGGTATGATCATTTTCAACATTGTATCCTTACTTTACCTATTTATGATAATAAACAACCTAAAGACTTGTGCTTTTTGTACCTTGTTAACATTATTTACTTTATTATGTTATGTTAATGTTGTTTGTTGTAGCGAATAAGGATTTGTGGATTGTCTTGCATCGATACCGTAAAGATCTGCCATCTGATTTGACATAAAACCAATTTAATCCCAGTTAACCGGTTTAAATATCACCCTTGCTGTAGTGTATAATCACTACATGCTGCAGATTTATACCTACATTGCTGCTGTAGTCCTAAAGACCGTCCTGTGCTTATGTCAGGACTCTTATTCACAATCATCTCATAGAACAACCTCACAATACACTTACTACTTTTGAGTCTGGTTCGTCTTAGGGTTCCCTCCAAATGTTATCTCAAGGGGAATACGTGTAGATTCCTGAAAAGCTGCTTTGTCTAATGTTTAGTTCAAGCAATGAAATAAAATCCAGACACAACAGGTTCATCTAGTGTTTAACGTAATGTAACGAGTTAAGTTATTTTCTCGAAGAAAATTCAGTAACATTTATAGATGTTAAACGATTATAATAAAACCCATAGACAAAATGGTCGAGGTTATTTATTTTTTTTTATTTTTAAACATCTGACAACCTGTGCACAGAGGACAATAAACAATGAAGAAGTTTTAATCCAGTGGTGTTTAAATCCATATGACTAAGATGTGGGACATAATTCACACAATTGTGCACATTACATAAACACATCCTCTTACACCAGGAGAAATTTAGCACAAATCATTAGGCACAGCTCTTGAGGTTACAGTACTGATACACTGTCTACTGCGTAAAGAGGATGTTACAAACACAAGCTTAAAATGGTATTGGATTATGTCAAATGTTCTGTAGAATACTGTTGGACATTAGTACATTAGCTCTCTACCGATATCAGGGCTGATACAAGCCTGAAGTGCTGAACTGGTATCAGATCGGATTTGAAATATTTGCCACAACATAATTTTTTTCTGATGATGAACACAGGATGCAGCTTGTCATAAATTAATCCACCATCACACCTCTGATTTTTCACATACCACAAACTCTTGTCACTAGAATCAGTCACTAAATGTATGTCAGTTTTGAGTCAGTCTTAGAGGTTTGCAAATCCTTATTGTTCTGATATCAGTCTCATGTTGGAAAAAAGGATCAATTTCGATCGGTACATCCCAACTGCAGAGGATTTCCTTCATACCGCTGCACAAATTAAAGGCACACAGTCATACATTTCTTAACATCAGAGCTTGGTTTTGTGTAGTGCTGCAGTGAAGTAAAGGAAATAAGAAAACACATTTTACATTATGCCATCAACTAAACAATTAATAAACTTTCACACACACATTTAAACGACACAATTGAACAAGAAGCTTTTGTATTGAAACATAGAAATAGAATGTTGAGAATTCAGAGATTAAGGGAGGTTTCTGTTGTTGAATAAACAAGTTCATCTAGTCCTTGATGAACTAAATGGCATATTTTCATCTGCCTATAGCCGTTAAGCCCTTGTACGAATTGAGGCCTTTGATTATACTTTAAACATCACTGGAACACGGTGCAGTCCGAACCGCTTGAACTCCATGAGAAACAAATGAGTCATCTTAAGTATTTTGCACAGCTACCTGACAATCAGCACCTACAGCAAAGAGCAAAAGCATGATCTAAATCCCACACTTGCATATAAGACAAACATTATTATTATTATTATTATTATTATTATTATTATTATTATTTGTTTTTTTTGTTTTTTTCATATTTTAATACTGAAACAGGGACCTAAATATAGTGTTAATAATAATAATAGTAATAATTATTATTATTGTTATTATTGTTATTATTATTATAAAATAATATTAAAAATCTTTTTTAGCTCAGGAATGCATCTTGGCTCCACCAACATCTTCAAGCCTTTTTGTCAATCTGCGTACCTGTTTCATATGTACAAGTCCTGATCTCATCACAGTCTGTAGTCGTCTCAGCTGTTCAATCACACACACAATACAGTACATTACGATTAATAACAAAAAGTTAATGCATAAGCAATAACAGAAGATACAGTTAATGTTCACCGACCTTTTTTTAAGCGCCGTCGAGCCAGTTTGATTTGATCTTGCAGGATCTGGACCCAGTCTCTTGGACCAGGAAGCCTCTCAATTCTGTTTGCCATGCAGTATTTTTCTGTGAACACTACACTCAGACAGCGGTATGAAACTAAGAGATCAGGTGAAGCAGTATACAGTGGTAGAGAACACATCAATCACAAACGTAATGATGGTAAATGTGCAGTGGTCGGTAACTGTTTTTACTGTTACAAAAAATCTGGGTGCTGCTTTGATGAAATTGAACTCAACTCTGCATCACGGCTCGGTACTATAGGAACAGCCATGATGCACTGTCTTGTTCCCTTCTCAGGGAACCGGGTTACATAGTAACCTGGTGTGGTTCTACTGACTGCAAAGGGGATGAAGCTGGACAGCAAATTAACTACATTAATCATTCATGTTATAACCATTTTGAACCACAGGAACGAGTAAGGAATCTAATTGGTATTTTGTGTGTTTCACTGCATTAGAATGAGATGATGAGATATGCATTAAACTAATATGAATAAACGCTGATGGTCACTGTCTCTTCTGGTATGTGGAGCTTATTGTATGTAATTACATTTTTAATTTTGAAATTTAGAAATACTTTACCGAATTTACTAAAGCAGATAATACAATTTTAAAAATCACAATGGTATTTTAATTTTGATATTAACACACTATTACTGGGAAGAAAAATTATACTGTATATATTAGTGAATACTGAAATATTTGCCAGTTACTTTGTTTACTTGTTGCCCTCATGTACTCATGTTCACTCACCTTTAATGGCTCCCACTATATTCTGGTCCAGTCCTTTCCTCTGGTCATTCAGACCCCTCTTTCGCCTGCCATTGGGAAGCGAGTTAGCGAGTGTTGTGTCATCGAAGAAGGCACACACCAGCTTACGGAAGAGAAGACTTCCTGATCGTGTATAGTTCAGTAGGATAGAGTCCAGCTGTGCCTTCGGGATGAACACTTCATATTCCTCTGCCAACTGCACCTCCAGCTACAAGAGAACCAGCACAGATATTTCACACCATGTATTTTTTATTATAGCTTATTCACTGTTTACAATATTAATATCCACAGGCAACAAGAAACCTTCATAATGTTTTTATTTTTAACTTGTTGCTATAAACCTACTTCATCCTTGTGTAAAGTTCAGAATGTAATAATTAATATGCGTTAAAAAATAAAAAATAAATAAATGAATAAATAAATAAAGGGGGAGCAAAAAAAATTGTTTTGTTTATTTTTTAATGGTGGCAATTATTTTAGATTATAAAAGTACATACAGTAAATACACACAACATACGCACATGCAAACACATTTGTCTGTACCTCTGTGCAGTTCTGATCTTTGTTCAGACAGTAATGAGCTGATGGTGGCGGATTAGATATGGGTGTCAGCGGAGGGGATGACACGGACCTCTCTTTCTTTTCTTCCTCTTTCTTTTCAATTGTTTCATGGCAAATCTTCTTAAATGATTCGGCCACCATGGGAGTTTGTATAGGTATGGGTGTTTCTGTGGGTGGGGATAACGCTATTATTCTCTGACCTGCCCTCCTCTTATGAGATCTTTTCCTGTAGGTCGTAGATGTGCTGGCCACAACACGCTGTTTCTCCAGAGGGCCTAAAGATTGCATAAGACAGGTGAATGAAAGAGTGAAATAAAAACAAGATGTCTTTGGTTGTGTGAACTGTATGTGTGATGCTGTACCTCTCTGAGTCTGCATGAGTTTTCTCATTGTGCGTAACTCCAGTAAGATGGCCTGCAGTGTGCTCTTACAATTGCACATGCAGCAGCTCGACTCTGTCATCATGCTGGCAGGCACATGGAATAGCGTCGAGTCTGAGGACAGAACATACACACACTCCTGTGAATGCCACACTCATTCTGAATAGTGATGCAAGGACACTAGACAATGGGCTCGTTACTTGACTTTGTGTGTGTGGGTGCGTCAGAAAGAGAAATTTCTAGACCGTCTAGACGATATTTTGAATTACACAGCTGCAGGGTTAAATCTTTCTTTCATTTCATTTTGCCTCCAGTGTGCATCATGCTTCCCTTTTGACCTTAAAAAGTAAAGTAGCTCGTTCTGAATTTTAGGGTACATTGTGGTTTCATTTACCTATACATCGAGCATGCAAAGAGTTAATAAACATTTGCAGAGTTAATATACACACATGCAACCTATCTTTCTTCCTCTAAACATGACAAGCTCGTATTGTTCTTCTGATTTGTCAAAAATGCTTTAAGATGCATTTCTGTATCTCTGTACTTGTCTTTTTAGCAGATGAGTTTTGAATGGTGTGAAGGAAAGCACATGATTATAGAGCAGTTCATAGTTAATTGTTGTTAAGTTACCATTATTCATGCTGCTTTCAGGTTTTCCTGCGACTCTTTTCAAGTGCTGATGTATATTATGTAAATTCCCATATAATTTCTGGATAGGGGGTGTTTACCATGGTTAGATCACACATCAACAATATGATAATATACAATAGCTGACATATTTGGGAACTGGAAGTATTCTCGTTCCTTGATAATAAGTATTCATATGTATTTATATGACCATTATAGATTTTGTAGTGTGAAAATACAGAACTGAAATGGAATTGGGTTTTATATCTTATGATTCCCACAATATAAATACCATTTGAATGTACAAAATATTTTTTACTGATTGATGCTTTTCCTGAAATTGTGTAGGACAGTTTTGTTAACCCCTTATTCTTCATGATGCTTCTTTAGATATGTATGCAAAATTTGGGGCCTTTCAGGAACAGCTTGTACAAAGTGGAAATGTTAAGTATGATCAATAGAGTTCATATCACATTTTGGCATTTATTCTTTACTATAATATACTTGTTTTGAATGGTCTAGTTTTACTCTGAAACCAATTCTTCTGCTATGAGACCCACCTCTGTTTTTGCCCTGGTCAAGGATCTTCTGGGTTTTCAGTCGTGTGTCATGCTGACTGTGAGACACCGACTTCCAGGCATGCTCAGGATTTTCAGGACCTTGCTTGGGATTTAAAGTAAAGCTCACACCCTCCTCTTGTGGCTCTTCTTTAAGAGTTTCCCCCTCGCTTCCCACTCTTTGGTACACCCGGCCTGAGTTATCTTTCAGCAGGCGCATCATGCCCGTAATCTGCTTCTTAATCTCGATGCCTTCCTCGCCAAACCAAGCTGAGAGAAATGGGGGTTAAAACTTCAAGACCCATTACGTACATGTTTTATTAGCATAACATCATTTAAAGTAGCCTACTTTCGTTCTCAGAAGTATCCAGAGGTTCACTGTCCGTGTCCATGTGCTCTATACTGTCAGAATTATGTCCGAAATCTAGAGAAAGAAGGCTCGCTCAGTATTATCTTCAAAATTATTAAAACTTATATATACTGTATATATAAAAGCACACTTAATGTTTGGAACATCTAACAGTGTACATGTGTGTATGTATGCTATGTTTTTCCTCAAAGAACAATAGATGGCAGACATATTATTATTAGCAGATGGTGCTACACTCGAGAAATGCCTCTCCAATTTTCCTTTAGTGGTGATTAATTTCTAAACAGATTGTGATCTGTGATTTAAGTGATTATGAATGTGGCAGCTCTTATATTCATAATAGTTTAATGAAGAATCATATAACATACACAGCCAAAAACTGTATGAATGAGTGGTAAATAAATAAATAAATAAATAGATAGATAGATAGATAGATAGATAGATAGATAGATAGATAGATAGATAGATAGATAGATAAATAAATAAATAAATAAATTATTGTGATAAATATATAATAAATTATAATTATTAATATAAATTAATAATTATTGTAAATTATTATAAAATATTGTAACAGGAACGAACTTGTTTTGTGACTCTTACACAACATGCATGTTTTGGGATAAGATGAATAAAACATATAAAGACACGCTTCTATGCCTCTATAGCAAAATTTTGGGTTGTTAAAATTAACTCCACTTTCCCTCAAGCTTCACTCCACCACTCTGTCCTTGAGTGTTTCCCTTCCTTACATGGAATAGAAGAAGAAAATGGACAAAAAATGGCAGTATGTCTTAACAAAGACTGAATGTTAAAAAAATACTGGTAGCTTCTGGCTGTCAGGACTCAGCCCGGACTTTTGGCCACGTGCCTTTGTTTACCTTTCTTGTCACGTGTCTGCCCCGCCTTCGTCTGCTCCTCCCTGTCTCCACACCTGATCTATATTGTGTCATCATTGTCTTTTATATTTAAGTGAGCCGAATCATTAGATACGTTTATCCTTCGTTATGTT